>NC_056750.1:778178562-778198562 GCF_019279795.1 Protopterus annectens | reverse complement strand
CAGGGTTTAGAACTTTAATTATTTTCCTAGATGAGAGCTTATTCTTGTAGCAGTTTAGTTGCTTATTCTGTTTCTTGTAAGATTTACATATTTTACATACAGAAATAACTGTTTTTGGCAATTGTTACATGAAATATGGTATATAGTTATTTCCTACAATCACAGGACATTTGCCATTGCATCATTCTTTGTCAGGACACACCTACCCAAACAGGGACTGTCCCTCACAAAGTGGGACAGGAGGTCCCCTGCTTATGTCAGCACCTTAATCACCCTATATCTAACTGCCACTATGCAAATGTGTAAAGTATATATTCTCAATAATTCATGTGGGGAGCCGTGCATCACGGTCAGGTGTTTAATCACGGGTAGTAGGTTCTGCATGACCGGCTGGAGGCTGAGCAGTCTCGTGAACCACTACTGCACATACAACTTGTGTCCAGATGTCCACAGGACTGGACATTGTGTTGTGATACCAAGTCTGATGTGTACACAGGATACTTATCCCATGAGGGATATCCAAAAATTGAACAAGAAAATAACCTTTGATGTTTCTGGATTTACGAAAACGTGATAGGGTTTTACATGCAAGGGATACATAGTTTGCAATCCTGACACTGCCGGAGGTGAGATTGCGTACTAGATATGAGTAGTGGTTACTATGTGCAGATATGGCTGCACCAAGCTAGCAGCCCGAGTATGGCTGGATTTGGTGGACGTTCAGGAATGGGGGGAGGGGTTGTGTGCTGTGGAGGGGATGATGGTATTCAATTATGCATCCAGGTGTGTTGTAGTTGGATGGCTCAGTTCAGTCCAGACCATTATGTGGGTATGTGCCAGTGATGTTTCTGTACATGTGTATCGCACATTTTAATATTCATATGTTTGTGGGATTGTGTTCTACAGTATGGCCTGTCAGGTTGTATTGTGGATGTGTATGTTTATTCTTCGTGTTTCTTTCTGATTCACCCACTGCTCCCTTATACACCTCCAGTTCACCTATTGTGCATCCAACACAGTCTCCCCTTTGCAAATTATTACATTACCCATCCCCCCCACCCATATTCCACACACTCCATCCATCCCTTCTCTGGTTGATGGCCCATGGCACGGTCAAGGGAACACATTGCATACACTACATATCTCTGGTACCTGTATGGTTGTGAGGACTACCCTAGCATTTTTCACCTTCCACATGTGGTACATCATGCACATAGGTACACGCAAATACTTATCTTTCATGACATGGTAGGTAGACCCGGGTAATACCCGTTCATCTTTGGCCTATCCTGACAAAGACGCCTTGGATTGCAAATGGGCAGATTTTGGTCGAATGCTCTGACCATTGGTTGGGTTGCCACCTTTTCATATGGCCAGGATGGGGATATATTTGGGACACACATCAGATTTTACAGGCCAACACATACCCATGGTCAGTACAATGGATAGTACTTTTGTTTTATGCCTAAATGTAAGCTTATTGTTGTAGCAGTTTAGCTGCTTCTTCTGTTTCGTTTACTTGCTTATTCTATTTCTTGTAACATGTAGGTATGTTACATATGGAAATAACTATTGTATGTGACTATTACATGAGATGTGGGATATAATTATGTCCTACGGTCGCAGGATATTTTACATTTCTGATGGTTTTGGTATGGACACAACTGCCCAGAGGGGGACTGTCCCTCACAATGTGGGACAGGTGGTAACCCTGACCATTGGGCTAGACTTAGCTATTGGCGGCATGCTAACAAGATGCGTTTCACTTCCACTATGTATAACTAACATCACTGCAATAGAATATGGTCACAGGGTTTTAAATGTCATTTGCTCGTGGGATGGGGACTCAATATTCAGCTACGTGCATTTGTGTTTGCTTCTTATTTTTGTGTTCGCAAAACTGTCTTGCATGCTTTGCATACGTTTCAGTATCCACGGACACTGACAGATGTGATTACTGTTGGAGGCAGGCTGTAATATTCAGCATTTTAGGTTGTACGTAAACAGCCGACATGTCCAAACCTCCGTGCAGTGCTTCGACATGCCCCATGCACTTGCGCATGTTTCCTATGCACGTGGATGTGGCGGCAGCGCACCTTCATTAATATGCATGTGGCGCTACTGTGCCATCTCTACGCCGCATGGTCAGTGCAAGCCTAACGCCGTTCTTGCACCGATATAGGTATACATGCATTTGAGTGAATGGACGATGTTCGAACGCAAACATGTCAAAAGCATAATTCGAAGATCGCAAAATGTCGAATCTGCAGATGCTGAACACGGAATTACCGAACGTCGCCCAGGCTACTATTCCCTCCCTCTCAACCCATGGTAGCACTTGTTGTGGTTGTGCAATCAGGAATTTTGAATTCGACATTGCACGCAACATTACGAGCGTTCGCACCTACAAGTTTTAACATTATGGTTTGGAATTATGACGGATCAACATTTGGTCGCGCAACCAAATGCATGTATTCTAGATATATATATATATATATATATATATATATATATATATATGTGTGTGTGTGTGTGTGTGTGTGTGTGTGTGTGTGTGTGTTTGTGTGTGTGCATGTGTGTGTGTGTGTGTGTGTGTGTGTGTGTGTGTGTGTGTGTGTGTGTGTGTGTGTCTATATATACACACACACATATATATATATATATATATATATATATATATATATATATATATATATATATATATATATATATATGTGTATATATCTATATATGGGTCCACTTCATATGACTGAAAGTTCATATGACTGACATCAATCATTTGGTCGACAGTTCATTTGGCTGACAAAAAAGTTTAGGTGGGGGGCTTCACCCCCCACACCACCCAATGTGGGGGGGCTGTGCCCCCCACCCCCCCAACTATATATAACAACTCCACGGTCGCACAACAGTGGGGAGGGGGGCAAATCCCAGGTTTTTGCCTTGAATACGTTTTGTCAGCCAAATGAACTGTCGACCAAATGAATGTCAGTCATATGAACTGTCAGTCATATGAAGTGGACCCATATATATATATATATATATATATATGTATATATATATATATATATATATATATATATATATATATATATATATATATAAAACGTGACTAAGAAACAAGGGGTTTTAGAAAGAGAAAAAGCAAATTTTGTGAAAAACAGTGAAAAAATATAACACTTAGCTTGAGAGCAGGTCTCATGCAGCAAGCAAGATCTGAAGGGAAGAGAGACACTATAAGTAACCTTAGCTCGAGAGTCTTTGGCTGACGTGAGCTTGTTATATCGGCTGAGATGGTTCCAAGGATGGAACCGAAACCCAGCTGTCATGAATGAATGAAGATTGACAACATCAGATTGCATAATTATACCTTATGGAAAGATAACCATCCCTGCAAGTTACAACATTGATAGCACTCTTCTAAGAGTAGACCCAGTGTTAAGGGACTTGAAGACTCAGTTTGACAGTAACCTGAATTTTGATCAATGTGTCCATAGTGATGAGAAAATCCTTCTTTGTGGTGCAAGTTATGACTTATGGCATGGCATCCAGATCTGAGAAGGTCATAGTCCCCTATGCTCAGCTGTCATTAGATGAATAATTGAGTACAATGCACTCTTCGGCAATGTACCGGACCAGGTATTTGGAGCAACTATAGCAACCACAGAGATTCCTCATTAAAAGAATACAGGGTTTAAATAACATGTCCTATGTGGACCACCTCAAAGTCTTGACCCTGTATTCAGTCTCCCACAAACTACTAAGGGGCAGTCTACGCTTAACCTACAAGGCATTCTCTGATCCAGCCCTGATGAATCAGCTACAGTGTGCTGTCCATCAGTAGGGTACATGACCCATTCCACCCTGCTTGACCTCTTACAGCTATGCAAAACACACACCACCATGAATACCCGCAACAAAAACTGTAATCTTTTATAGACACAGAAATAGAACATGGCTGGCACAACAGATTTCTATCCCAAGGAATCCTATACTTATTGATTAAACGTCCTGTGCATGTCAAGCAATACTACACATGGTCTGTATAATTGATTAAACGTCCTGTGCACGTCAAGCAATACTACACATGGTCTGTATAATTGATTAAACGTCCTGTGCATGTCAAGCAATACTACACATGGTCTGTATAATTGATTAAACGTCCTGTGCATGTCGAGCAATACTACACATGGTCTGTATAATTGATTAAACATCCTGTGCATGTCAAGCAATACTACACATGGTCTGTATAATTGATTAAACATCCTGTGCACGTCAAGCAATACTACACATGGTCTGTATAATTGATTAAACGTCCTGTGCATGTCAAGCAATACTACACATGGTCTGTATTCAGTAATATTCTGAATGAATAGCTTGGAAATCATAAATCCTCTATGGGGTATATAGCATGGTGCTTCTAGACCATGGAGTTTAGCTCACTCAACAGTGCTCAGACGTAGCAGCCTATGCTTACCAATGGTCTTTTGAACTGCATGCCTAGTATATACCTATGAACTTATCAACCTAATATGTAATTACCAAGTATTATACAAATGTAAAAAGAACAGCAATACCAACTTGAGAACTTCTTCGACCAACACACGGACACCAGCTGCAAACAGGTGGATACTTTATTAACAGGTTTAGCGCTTTCTTCCCCTGATAGGGACTTCCTCAGAACAACTGACAATGAATTACCCAGCCCTTAAATATACATCACCCTGTAGTTAATAGAATAATCACATAATTACCTCAATTAAATAAAACCATCTTACAAACATTAAATACTTAAAACACATAATGTTGCACACAATACATAAATACAAAATTACATTGCTATAACATTCTCCATAAAATCTTAAAAGGTTAAAATACAGTACATTTACACAACCCTAACCCATTAAACATTTTAATTTTAAAATACATGCTATATTAGTGGCTTCATTAATACCTGGATACTGAGTTGCATCCAACCTTAATTGCCACTCTAACTCACTCATATCCAGGTGCAAATCAACAACTTTAACCTGGGGGTCCTTTATTAACTGTTCAATAACCAAAAACGTAAAACAAAGGTCACCATATTCTCTGATATGCCTATACATGGCATTAGTTATTTTCCCCTTTCTAACGTCATTAACATGCTCACTAATGTGACTCTTAAAATACCTACAGGTCTTCCCCACATAAAAAACAGGACACTTTTGGCACTTGGCCATATAAACATTAGAACTACTACAATTGTAGTGTTCCTTAATGGTATTATTTTTACCATTAAATTTAAACTTGTCACTAGTTTCCAAAATGTGGGTACACCAATTACATCTCCCACACTTACAATTCCCTTTGGGTCGATTGGAGCTTACTCTATTTATACCCTTATTTAACTCAAAAAGGTTTTTGAAAGACCTGTCCTTTCTAAATACTATTTTAAGAGGGACCTTACCCACTCTCTGCTCAACATTCATATCATAACTCAAGATATCCCAGTTTTTTTGTGATAACCTCTGATACCCAATGGGCATACAGGTTGAAAGTAGTGATAAAACTTAGATCAAAATTCTTTCTAACCTGACTTCTATCCGCATCAATGCTCTGTCCCATACCAGGTGCCATACCATCACCTAATATTGGCCTATACACACCTTTCAATCGCTTTCACACCACTTCTTGACTTACTTTATCCAAAAATTCAATGGGATATCCTCTTTTGGCAAACATGCTAGTAATAAACACAACTTCATCCAGAAACTCGCAGTCTAGGCTCACCATTCTGGCTGCTCTCACCAGCTGCCCCTAAACTATCGGCTTTTTTGATGAAGGGGATGCCAACTATTGAATTCTAAATAAGAATTCGAAAATGTGGGTTTTCTATATATTTTGGAATGTAAAATTCCTTTATTACTATCCCAAATCAGGTCATCATCTAACTATGATATTTTTTCCTTACTATAATTATTAGTGAACTGTTAAAATTCCACAGTATCATTAAGGTAAGATAAAAATTCAGTGAGCTGACCTTCAGTACCTTTCCACAACAAACACAGGTCATCCAGAAACCTAGTATAATGCTGGACATTCACCCAATGTACACTACTCAATAGGTGCTCCTGCTCCCAACAGGACATGATGAGGTTTGCAAAAATGGGGGCACAAGCTTCCCCCATTGCAACACCAGTTAACTGCTTAAAATACTGGCCTTCAAAATAAATATAATTATTCCACAAACCAATGTCCATAAGAGCAGTGATTTTATTAATACAAACTTGGTCATAAAAACCTGTTTCAACTAACTGCTTCTCCAACCACTGAATACCCTCACTGTGGGGTATAAGAGAAAACAAATTTACCACATCAGTGGTCACCATAAACACCCCAGGGGATACACCTTGATTGTTTCCAGTTTTTCCAAAAAGTGCCAAGAATCCTTTGCAATGTAGCTGAACTTTGACAGGCCTTTTTGCATGCTGTAATCTAAAAATTTACTAATAAAGCATGTCTTAGACCTGTGACTATCTACTATGGGGTGAAATTTTAACCCTGATAAACCTTTATGAAATTTTGGTATTCCAAAAATATTTGGTACCATGGGGTGTTAATTCTTTAAATATTCAAATTCGTCCAGACTGATCTGGCCTTCATATAATATATCTTCTAATGCCAGGTCAGTCTTTCGGTATGCTATATGAATCTCATTTAAGGAACTTTCCTGATATGTTCCATCCATAAGCAACAAATGTATTTTATCGAAATATTCATCCCTGCGGTGGTGGTGCTGCGGTAGCATTGTCGCCTCACAGTAAGACACTGTCCGGTTCGACTCTCAGCTAGAGCGTCTTCTGCATGGAGATATGAGTGAATGGGCATACCTTCGTTGAAGGTTGTGCATCAGGGCTGGTAACTCAGCACATAAAAATCAACTACCAATCATTAGCGGACCGGAGTTCCACTGTGGCGACCCCTAACCGGGAAAAGCCGAAAGATGCAACATTCACTTTTGTTCATCAATACAACGCCACTACCTTTATCGGGTTTCATGATACGCACACTATTGTCATCAATTAATTCTCTTAAAATCTCCTCCTCCATTACAGTTAAATTGCTACCATATACCATATGAGAATGTTTGGAAAATTGCCTAATTTCCTTTTCACAGATTTTTTTCATATAGGCGTATAACACTATTTAAGGGAGGATTAAAGGAACTTGGTTTTGATGGCCTACCTGAAAACACTTCACTGATATTATTTTGCCCATTAAACCATATTTTTAAATTTAACTTATGCGTGAAGCATTTTAAATCAATTAGGGTATCCACCACGTTCCCCTTTCTAGAGGGTACAAAAGTAAAACCTTTTGCCAAAAGATTTGCATGGTCAACTCCCACTACTTTGGTAGAATAATTAAAAATCATAAAATCATTCTCACTATTACTAATGACTGTGCATATATCGTTACTTTCATCCCTAAAATTTACATTTTCAGCATACTGGGCTAACAAAAATTCAGCTATGCTTACCAATGGTCTTTTGAACTGCATGCCTAGTATATACCTATGAACTTATCAACCTAATATGTAATTACCAAGTATTATACAAATGTGCATGCTGCATATAGAATATATATGCAGAAGGGAGGGTGGCCTAATGGTTAAGGTGTTTGCCTTACAAACACAAGGTGTAGGGTTTGAGTCTCACAAGGGATAATTGGCTAGGCTTAAAATGGCTCGCAAGGGCAGTTAGCCTAGTACTAACCTATGAACACAAACATCATTTTATTGATGAATGTATTTCTATAATCCATCTCATTTGAATGTCATAATATGGTCATTAGTATGTACTACTGACCACACCAGTTTTCATACTACCATGATTGTGCTACAGATACCTCTGAATGGCACACGGCCTGCATGTCAACACTTACTGCACAGTTTAGATTTACACACTGTGTTATTTTTTTCTTTCTGAATACACCCCTACTGTGTTTTACGTCCTGTAAGAGTACCAACTATTTATGCATACATATGATAATTATGATTAAACAGTCAAATAAATAAAGCTATAACTTCACATGGAAACTGTGTGTCTACTTGCTTGTTTATTTTGTTAAATACATGAGACTACAATTTCACATGGAATATGTGTGTCTGTTTACTTATTTATGTATGTAAATAGCTGTACTGGCTAGTTCTAATTAGAAACTAGACTGTCTGGTGTATAGGAATATGCATATAATAAAGGCCATTAATTCTTGTGATTTCATGACATTTCAGTTATAATTGAAGGTGTACCTCTCGCCCTTATAGTACAGAGAGAAAAGCCTTGACAAAAACATTTAATTGGCTAAAGTAGTTTAAACTAAAGTCCAAGACAAGAGAGTAGACAGTAACTTTACTCAAAAGTGTTACACAAGAGCGATAAGGTACAAGCAGAAGACAGAGCCCATATGACTTGAAGAAGACTAGTTAATCCCCAGGAAATACCCTCTACCACTTATCCTCCCACTGTTACTAAAGAATGGGTCCTTACTATGCTATCCAGAGTTAAACACACTACAGCAATGAGCCCTAATAATATCCAGGGATGCCTCCTATATAGTTTGAAAAATGGCCCCTCAGGCCCACTAGAATGTCTATTCAGCCACAGCCTCCACACAGTTTTTGTCCCTAGGGAATAAAGGACTGAAATGGTCATCCCTTTACATAAAGGTGGACCATCAACAGACCCAAGGAACTGCAGACCCATACATTGGACTAGTCTTATATACAAGGCCATGGAAAAAGTTATCAGGAATCTAATAAATACATAGGGAATCTTCAAACACTAGACCCATCCTAGTTTGGTTTCATCAGTGTTAGGTCACACCTACTAAACCCAGTGGACTACATTGAGAAGGTCACTTGAGCAATGGATGACAGGCAAAAAAATGCATACTGCCTAACTTGACATGGTAAAAGCATTCAACACACTACATCACTAAGGTATTATAGACAAACTCATAACTTTAGACATAAATCCATATGGAATCCGATGGATAGTCAAATGGCTCATGGATAGGACACATGAAGTTAGGGTGGAGGAATACACATCTACCAATAAGCCTGTTACTAGGGGTGTTACAGAACACTCAGCAGTTGGACATCTCCTGTTTGGAATACACCTCTCTGAAGTCATAGCAAATCTGACAAAAAACATTCTCAGCTTCAGCTGATGACCTTCCAAGTGAGCACCTTAAAATAGCAGCCAATAGCATTGCATGCTTTCTCTAAAACCTTATAAATAGGTTAATCTAGGAATCCCATATTCCCTTTCTTTGAAAATAATCACACATCATCTATCTATACAAAGTAGGAAATTCAACAGACATCACTAACCATCGACCTAAAGTGATCTTTGGTTCATGTGATAGTAGTAGGCTAATTGCCATGAAGTCAGAATCAAACTGTGTACTCTGTGTTTATGAGGTGAAGAAATTAACCACCATACTAAACCCACCATCTCTGAAATAGTGGAAAACCATGTCTTTCATACCTCCCATAGTACTAACACTGTACCTCTAACCCTTATAGACACGCTTAATAAAGAAAGAGATAACAAACTTGTCTCCCCCTTATTTCTAGACCTGTCTAAAGCCTTCAGCACAATTTGTCACAGAATAAAGAAAGAGATAACAAACTAGTCTCCCCCTTATTTCTAGACTTGTCTAAAGCCTTCAACACAATTTGTCACAGAATAAAGAAAGAGATAACAAACTAGTCTCCCTCTTATTTCTAGACTTGTCTAAAGCCTTCAACACAATTTGTCACAGAATAAAGAAAGAGATAACAAACTAGTCTCCCCCTGATTTCTAGACTTGTCTAAAGCCTTCAACACAATTTGTCACAGAATAAAGAAAGAGATAACAAACTAGTCTCCCCTGATTTCTAGACTTGTCTAAAGCCTTCAACACAATTTGTCACAGAATAAAGAAAGAGATAACAAACTAGTCTCTCCTTATTTCTAGACTTGTCTAAAGCCTTCAACACAATTTGTCACAGAATAAAGAAAGAGATAACAAACTAGTCTCCCCTGATTTCTAGACTTGTCTAAAGCCTTCAACACAATTTGTCACAGAATAAAGAAAGAGGTAACAAACTAGTCTACCCCTTATTTCTAGACTTGTCTAAAGCCTTCAACACAATTTGTCACAGAATAAAGAAAGAGATAACAAACTAGTCTCTCCTTATTTCTAGACTTGTCTAAAGCCTTCAACACAATTTGTCACAGAATAAAGAAAGAGATAACAAACTAGTCTCCCCTTATTTCTAGACTTGTCTAAAGCCTTCAACACAATTTGTCACAGAATAAAGAAAGAGATAACAAACTAGTCTCCCCTTATTTCTAGACTTGTCTAAAGCCTTCAACACAATTTGTCACAGAATAAAGAAAGAGATAACAAACTAGTCTCCCCTTATTTCTAGACTTGTCTAAAGCCTTCAACACAATTTGTCACAGAATAAAGAAAGAGATAACAAACTAGTCTCCCTCTTATTTCTAGACTTGTCTAAAGCCTTCAACACAATTTGTCACAGAATAAAGAAAGAGATAACAAACTAGTCTCCCCTGATTTCTAGACTTGTCTAAAGCCTTCAACACAATTTGTCACAGAATAAAGAAAGAGATAACAAACTAGTCTCCTCCTGATTTCTAGACTTGTCTAAAGCCTTCAACACAATTTGTCACAGAATAAAGAAAGAGATAACAAACTAGTCTCCCCCTTATTTCTAGACTTGTCTAAAGCCTTCAACACAATTTGTCACAGAATAAAGAAAGAGATAACAAACTAGTCTCCCCTGATTTCTAGACTTGTCTAAAGCCTTCAACACAATTTGTCACAGAATAAAGAAAGAGATAACAAACTAGTCTCCCCTTATTTCTAGACTTGTCTAAAGCCTTCAACACAATTTGTCACAGAATAAAGAAAGAGATAACAAACTAGTCTCCCCTGATTTCTAGACTTGTCTAAAGCCTTCAACACAATTTGTCACAGAATAAAGAAAGAGATAACAAACTAGTCTCCCCTGATTTCTAGACTTGTCTAAAGCCTTCAACACAATTTGTCACAGAATAAAGAAAGAGATAACAAACTAGTCTCTCCTTATTTCTAGACTTGTCTAAAGCCTTCAACACAATTTGTCACAGAATAAAGAAAGAGATAACAAACTAGTCTCTCCTTATTTCTAGACTTGTCTAAAGCCTTCAACACAATTTGTCACAGAATAAAGAAAGAGATAACAAACTAGTCCCCCCATTATTTCTAGACTTGTCTAAAGCCTTCAACACAATTTGTCACAGAATAAAGAAAGAGATAACAAACTAGTCTCCCCTTATTTCTAGACTTGTCTAAAGCCTTCAACACAATTTGTCACAGAATAAAGAAAGAGATAACAAACTAGTCTCCCCTGATTTCTAGACTTGTCTAAAGCCTTCAACACAATTTGTCACAGAATAAAGAAAGAGATAACAAACTAGTCTCCCCTGATTTCTAGACTTGTCTAAAGCCTTCAACACAATTTGTCACAGAATAAAGAAAGAGATAACAAACTAGTCTCCCCTGATTTCTAGACTTGTCTAAAGCCTTCAACACAATTTGTCACAGAATAAAGAAAGAGATAACAAACTAGTCTCCCCCTTATTTCTAGACTTGTCTAAAGCCTTCAACACAATTTGTCACAGAATAAAGAAAGAGATAACAAACTAGTCTCCCCCTTATTTCTAGACTTGTCTAAAGCCTTCAACACAATTTGTCACAGAATAAAGAAAGAGATAACAAACTAGTCTCCCCTTATTTCTAGACTTGTCTAAAGCCTTCAACACAATTTGTCACAGAATAAAGAAAGAGATAACAAACTAGTCTCCCCTTATTTCTAGACTTGTCTAAAGCCTTCAACACAATTTGTCACAGAATAAAGAAAGAGATAACAAACTAGTCTCCCCTTATTTCTAGACTTGTCTAAAGCCTTCAACACAATTTGTCACAGAATAAAGAAAGAGATAACAAACTAGTCTCCCCTTATTTCTAGACTTGTCTAAAGCCTTCAACACAATTTGTCACAGAATAAAGAAAGAGATAACAAACTAGTCTCCCCCTTATTTCTAGACTTGTCTAAAGCCTTCAACACAATTTGTCACAGAATAAAGAAAGAGATAACAAACTAGTCTCCTCCTGATTTCTAGACTTGTCTAAAGCCTTCAACACAATTTGTCACAGAATAAAGAAAGAGATAACAAACTAGTCTCCCCTTATTTCTAGACTTGTCTAAAGCCTTCAACACAATTTGTCACAGAATAAAGAAAGAGATAACAAACTAGTCTCCCCTGATTTCTAGACTTGTCTAAAGCCTTCAACACAATTTGTCACAGAATAAAGAAAGAGATAACAAACTAGTCTCCCCCTTATTTCTAGACTTGTCTAAAGCCTTCAACACAATTTGTCACAGAATAAAGAAAGAGATAACAAACTAGTCTCCCCTGATTTCTAGACTTGTCTAAAGCCTTCAACACAATTTGTCACAGAATAAAGAAAGAGATAACAAACTAGTCTCCCCTGATTTCTAGACTTGTCTAAAGCCTTCAACACAATTTGTCACAGAATAAAGAAAGAGATAACAAACTAGTCTCCCCCTTATTTCTATACTTGTCTAAAGCCTTCAACACAATTTGTCACAGAATAAAGAAAGAGATAACAAACTAGTCTCCTCCTTATTTCTAGACTTGTCTAAGGCCTTCAACACAATTTGTCACAGAATAAAGAAAGAGATAACAAACTAGTCTCCCCTTATTTCTAGACTTGTCTAAAGCCTTCAACACAATTTGTCACAGAATAAAGAAAGAGATAACAAACTAGTCTCCCCCTGATTTCTAGACTTGTCTAAAGCCTTCAACACAATTTGTCACAGAATAAAGAAAGAGATAACAAACTAGTCTCCCCCTGATTTCTAGACTTGTCTAAAGCCTTCAACACAATTTGTCACAGAATAAAGAAAGAGATAACAAACTAGTCTCCCCTGATTTCTAGACTTGTCTAAAGCCTTCAACACAATTTGTCACAGAATAAAGAAAGAGATAACAAACTAGTCTCCCCTGATTTCTAGACTTGTCTAAAGCCTTCAACACAATTTGTCACAGAATAAAGAAAGAGATAACAAACTAGTCTCCCCCTTATTTCTAGACTTGTCTAAAGCCTTCAACACAATTTGTCACAGAATAAAGAAAGAGATAACAAACTAGTCTCCCCCTTATTTCTAGACTTGTCTAAAGCCTTCAACACAATTTGTCACAGAATAAAGAAAGAGATAAACTAGTCTCCTCCTTATTTCTAGACTTGTCTAAAGCCTTCAACACAATTTGTCACAGAATAAAGAAAGATATAACAAACTAGTCTCCCCCTGATTTCTAGACTTGTCTAAAGCCTTCAACACAATTTGTCACAGAATAAAGAAAGAGATAACAAACTAGTCTCCCCTTATTTCTAGACTTGTCTAAAGCCTTCAACACAATTTGTCACAGAATAAAGAAAGAGATAACAAACTAGTCTCCCCCTTATTTCTAGACTTGTCTAAAGCCTTCAACACAATTTGTCACAGAATAAAGAAAGAGATAACAAACTAGTCTCCCCTTATTTCTAGACTTGTCTAAAGCCTTCAACACAATTTGTCACAGAATAAAGAAAGAGATAACAAACTAGTCTCCCCTTATTTCTAGACTTGTCTAAAGCCTTCAACACAATTTGTCACAGAATAAAGAAAGAGATAACAAACTAGTCTCCCCTTATTTCTAGACTTGTCTAAAGCCTTCAACACAATTTGTCACAGAATAAAGAAAGAGATAACAAACTAGTCTCCCCCTTATTTCTAGACTTGTCTAAAGCCTTCAACACAATTTGTCACAGAATAAAGAAAGAGATAACAAACTAGTCTCCCCCTTATTTCTAGACTTGTCTAAAGCCTTCAACACAATTTGTCACAGAATAAAGAAAGAGATAACAAACTAGTCTCCCCTTATTTCTAGACTTGTCTAAAGCCTTCAACACAATTTGTCACAGAATAAAGAAAGAGATAACAAACTAGTCCCCCCTTATTTCTAGACTTGTCTAAAGCCTTCAACACAATTTGTCACAGAATAAAGAAAGAGATAACAAACTAGTCTCCCCCTGATTTCTAGACTTGTCTAAAGCCTTCAACACAATTTGTCACAGCAAACTTCTACTTCAAATGTCCACATTAGGTCTATCACAGAGCAGCCTTCTATGGTTGGTATCAGTCAGAAAAGTGACACTCCACCCTCTCTCCATACCTCCCAGTCACCACCAGTGTACCACAAGGCTCTATCCTTGGTCTCTTTGTCTTTAACACACCAGCAAACTCCACTGATCCACACGACAGCCTTCCCTAATACAATACGCTGAAGACTTCACACTCATACGTGTATCAGATAACTTGGCACACCTCCAAAAAATACACAGGAAGCTGTAACAGACACTGAAACATGGCTTTGTAACTCACAACTCATGCTGAACCCCCCCCACTACTGTTTTCCTCAGAGCTCACTTATGAAAAACAACATTTAAAATCCTCTCACTTAATAACACACCATCAGAATTCACTTGTAATAGCAAATGATGAGGAAGGATAGTAAATGATGATAAGTAACACTGAATAAGAATGATGATAATAATACTAATAGTAACGATAAAAGGGGATGATGATAAGTAACACTGAATAAAAATGATGATAATAATACTAATAGTAACGATAAAAGGGGATGATGATAAGTAACACTGAATAAAAATGATGATAATAATACTAATAGTAACGATAAAAGGGGATGATGATAAGTAACACTGAATAAGAATGATGATAATAATACTAATAGTAACGATAAAAGGGGATGATGATAAGTAACACTGAATAAGAATGATGATAATAATACTAATAGTAACGATAAAAGGGGATGATGATAATTAAATTTGCAGATGACTGCAAGCCAGGACCAGTCACTGAATCCTCCAAAGATATGGCGATCCTGCAGGGAGGTTGGTCTGAAATAAATAACTGGTGACCAAACCTTGGTCTAAAACTAAGTACTAAAAAATGCTCTACTGTTTTCTTCTGGGAAGTCATCTACCCCAGGGAACTACCACACTGACAATATGCCCCTAAAACATTTACCCAGTTGTTCAGGTTTTGGGAACTTATGTGGACAGTGACTTAACTTTTGATCAACATGTGCCTGTTGTTGTAAGAAAGTCCTCTATTGCACACATTATAAGCAAAGGGATTGTGTCTAGATCTAGAGATGTCATTAACCCCCTTTACTCAGCCTTCATTGCCCCAGTTATTGCACATAATGGCCCCCTTTGGCATGAATCTGTTCAGACACATGCAACAACTGGAGCTCCCACAAAGATACCTTACTGAAAGGATACAAGGCCTAAACAACAGGCTCTTAATGGACCAACTGAAACCCCTATCAATATACTTGGTAACCTACAGATTCCAAATATGTGACCTGTGCTTGGCCTATAAGGCAACCTCTAACCTATTACTAATGGATTTACTGCACATCAGTAAGTCAAATGGCATCAGAAATACTTTGCCTAGGCATCTAAAACTCTTCTATAACATTAATAGAACAGTTTGGAGGGACAGGTATATTTCACAGATGATGCTGGTGCTGTGGAACAGACTCCTCATCCACATAAAACAAAGTTCATCCCTGTTCATTTTCAAGTGCAACTTAAGTATATGGAAGGGAAACAGAAATTTTACCCCACAACTGCCTCATGCATTACTAATGGGTAGATGCTGCTCTTAAATGCTTTATCCTAGGCATGGGCCCACTCATCTATGGCATGATCCCGATTATTCTCATTAGGGGTAATATGTTAATTATCAGCCATGGGATAGGTAAGGCCAATCTATAACCAAGTGGGATAGATTATTTCAAACACAAATAGGGAAATTAGCTAGATAAAATGGGCTGCAAGAGCAGCTAGCCTAGTACTTACCTTAGCTATGAAACTATAATCTTACATTTCAGATGCATGTACAAAACTGCACTAAAAAACTCACCAAAAACTTGCAATGCTTTACAGATCCAAAAACTTTCTCACCAATACAACTAAAGCTACACTCTCTACTCCTGAACACCTACCCTCACTAGTTTACAGAGCACCCATTCCTACTAACTTCCAGGCAGCATAAAAAGCAAAGTTTGATCGATACTGTAATAACGTGACTAAATTATCAGCAAATGCTCCTTTCAGAACCCACTACTGCATAGGACTGAAAGCCTAAATTGGTTAGAACTAACCCATCAACTAACGTATACAGAGTTTCTTCACACCTGCAACATTAGGCAGCAGTCATCTACTTGTCTAGTAATAAATACTGTTCTATACAGCTATTTTCGTACTCCATCATTATGGTTCAGTGAGGAAAACCCTTTCTGTTCACAGCCCTATCAAATCTGCAGGGCATGATCTATATCAATGATGGTGAAATTTGTCCCATATTTTATTCAGTTCAATTCAAAATTGCTATTAAAAGCTGGATAATTTTTTAGTGCACTATTTTAAGCCCAATTATTAGTGTGCTTGTTGTTTTCTCAATTGTAAGTCACTGATTTTTCTTTCACTTATTAAATGTTTTGATTTTATAGTCAATCGCTGAAGATGACAGTCAGTCTGTAATGTCAAACATTAGAGTTTCATACTTCAGTCCATAATGTCAGAAATTAGAGTTTCATACTTCAGTCTGTAATGTCAAACATTAGAGTTTCATACTTCAGCCCATACTGTCAGAAATTAGAGTTTCATACTTCAGTCTGTAATGTCAGACATTAGTTTCATACTTCGGTCTGTAATGTCAGAAATCAGAGTTTCATACTTCAGTCTGTAATGTCAGGCATTAGAGTTTCATACTTCAGTCTGTAATGTCAGACATTAGAGTTTCATACTTCAGTCTGTAATGTCAGGCAGAGTTTCATACTTCAGTCCGTAATGTCAGACATTAGAGTTTCATACTTCAGTCCGTAATGTCAGACATTAGAGTTTCATACTTCAGTCTGTAATGTCAGACATTAGAGTTTCATACTTCTTAGTCTTTAGGAAATCCATGCTGTTCAAAATCCGGTTGTTCTCCTACTAATGTGAGTTAGGGTTATATTTAAAAGTCATATATGATTTTGGACTTGTAAAGACTATGGTGGTCATTAGTCGGCAAAATTGAAGTGTATTAATCCATCTCCGAGTTTGCGCAGGAATGGGCGTGCCCGACATGATTGACATGCCGGAGGGCGGGTATTAACAACAGCAATGTGCCGTGATTGACACGGAACATACTTTCTGACATCTTGAGAGGCACAAAGACAAATCTGTGGTTAGATGGAGGGTTACTGAGAGAGAAAGAACCTGTTGGGATCATTTTTCTGTATTTAATAGAACCAGGAATATATGGCATAACTTTAGACAAGTTGACAATGTGCTGATGATCATGTTTGAGAACTGTGGTGTCTTTCAGCTACTGAAGTATAAATAAAGATTTAATTAGGCAATGTGCACTATGGCATGCAGGTTTTACTGGATCAATCAATGAAGTGCAAATTGTGTGCAGCGGTGTTTTGTAAATGTTCAAAAAGATTGGGAGATTTATGTTTACTAGTCTTTGTAATGGCTGGAGGTTCAGTGAGAATGATCTAATACAGATCATATATGATATAAATATACAAAACAAAGACTCGCCAATAGTTTCTGTTTGCCACTGGTTACAAAAAATCCCAAATTTTTAAATGAGCACTAGAACCCAAAAACCTGGACATCAAGACCACACTTAAATCTAACTTTGGGCCTGTCATTAATAATAGGATTGTCTACTGTTCCTCTCACCTTGTCTAATAGACTTTTTAACCTTTTTCGTTAAAATACATAGGATCTGTACCTACTGCTGCTGATTAAAGTAGATACCTGAACAACACTTTCCATTCATTTCTTATGTTTTACTGTACAAACAGTACTTGTATTTGTACTTCTGCCCCGATTTGCGAAATAAAACAATGCTTTGATTTGACAGCAATCGCATCTGCGTTTTTATGTTATAATGTACAATGTAATCTCTTTTGCACAATTAGCTGTTATTTGCTTATGTTTTAATACGCCTATAATGTTTTCTGTGTAAAGGTCTATATTACATTGTGTTTTAATCAAGCGGTGGGCGTAGTAGTAAACATGCTCCAAGCGGTAGGCGGAGTAGTCAACATGCTCGCAGGCGGGGTTTGGGAGGGGCTTGCTACTGCGCATCTGGTGGGTTAATACACTTCAATTTCGCTCATTAGTCTAGTATAAACCTATGAATCTACTAGTTATGCACAAAACATGGCACAACAATACACTGAATGCATCATTCATACTTATTTCTTCCTATAACATATACTCCAAATTCAAGATCTGGCATAAATAATAAAAGAGAATTTACATAATCTCATACATAAGAACATACAACTAATAACCTGTAGCATATATATTGTAAGCAGGTACCATAATGTCTCACTGGAGCCATGTTAGTGTGTGAAGTAGACTGTTGTTTCAATTGAGCCAGCAGGAAAACCTACCCAGTATCTGAGCAATAAAGCATGGCCATAATCGTTGCCACATACAGCACCAGGAAGTGAAGTGACAACTCCAGTTTCACAACCAACAAAACTAATTATAAACTTATTGTCACTGTCCACAAAAGGAAAACACAATAAATATTGTATAAAAATACATTACTAATAATCCACACTAATACCTTCAGTCTTAGCAGGGCTAAAATCCTGCAGAGCAAAGCAAAAAAGAACATGGTAAACCTAGAAAACCAGACTCACAAGCAATTAGTGAAAAAATAGCCAGTTAGCAATGGAGATAACACTCCTTCATTAACACAAACAGTGAAATTACTGCATACAAATAGTGCAGGAAAACTAGCAACCTGTAAATAACTAAACCTATAATACAAAGCTTTACACTAAATAAACCACGCAACATGGAAACAAGAAGTACATGAAAAATATATTGTCACTTAATTTTCTCCATTAATGAACCAAACACAAGACGTCATTAATAACACACAGTTTAAATCAGAATCTCCCAAACATAGAAATGTTCACTTACCTGTAATGTACAAGTGTGTAGTCTAAACAAGTCCCATTAATTCTTCCAACAGCCATCTCCTACAATGCTGACTGCTTTTCCAGGTGGCTTGCACAGACTCTATAGAACAACTTAACCAGCAGAATATTGCCATTATCGGTAAAACTTACTTCATAATTAAAGTCACCTATAGCAAATTGTGACAATCATTTAGAATCCCACTGTCAACAACCATAACAAGTAAAATTCTTAAAGACAGCATTAATTTAATAAAAAAGGCTGCACTAACCTCTTGTCTAACAGGTCCTTAGGACTTTGAGTTCCTCAACTAAACAGAATTCTGTAGATTCATAAAGAAGCATACCTACCCCCAAACAATTAAGCCAAGCCTTGTCTGTCCACATGATACACCTAGACAGTACCTGACTCCACTACTTTGTAATGAATGCATGAATAGATTGCAGTGGTTAACACATTCAGATAAATACATAAATTGAAATGCATAAGACATTAACAGCTCAGCATCTGAATGTCTCATTCAATGAAATTAAAGTCAATACCAAGCCAGAAACCAATGCACTTAGCACCTCATTAAGTTTGATATGACCATTTTCACCTCTGTTGGCACCCATTGTTTAACCCAGTATGTCCAAGATTAAAAACAC
The DNA here is from genome assembly GCF_019279795.1 of Protopterus annectens. Taxonomy (NCBI): domain Eukaryota; kingdom Metazoa; phylum Chordata; order Ceratodontiformes; family Protopteridae; genus Protopterus; species Protopterus annectens. The sequence goes on along the minus strand of NC_056750.1, from coordinate 778,178,730 downwards.
TTAACAAGGCCAAGGATGACTTCAGCAATTACAGAATAGTTAACTTGCAAAATAAATTGACTCAGGCTTCTCTTACCAGAAACTAAAAGTTATGCAACTATTTTTTATGTAGTTAATCATTGTTTTAGTGAATGTAACAAACTTCAAGAAACTGAATTTTGCAGTGGA
>NC_056750.1:778116062-778171062 GCF_019279795.1 Protopterus annectens | reverse complement strand
GTACATAGTGGGACAGCTATGAGGACTGTCAGGGTCCACATGGGTGGTTGAACAGGAATAAAGAAGGGAGGACATTCTAGACTTTTGTTTGGAAAATGGCTTGATAGTAGCCAACACATGGTTCAGAAAAAGGGACAGTCACAAGATCACACACCAGAGTAGACTTACTCCTAGTAAGGAAAGGGCACTGGGGTAGAGTCAGTGATTGGAAAGCCATCCACATTGATACAACTGACCTACAGGATAAACTCTGGTTGCCAGAATCAGCTGCAAGCAATGGTCAGAGGAGGCACTAAGGTCAACAGAGGCCAGGCAGTAGACCTGGAAGTTAACTGGACAGAAAGTACAATAGTTCAATGAATTACTTAGGGCTCTAGTATCTCAAGAAGAGGAGGAAATAGGTGGAGTTGAAGAATGGTAAAAACTCTGTACCCATGAACTGCCACATAGGTGGCAGTCTACTTAACACCGAAAGTGTGATAAAAGACCTTGGGACACAGGTGGACAGTAGTCTCCCCTTTGATAATCATATCGCCACAGTGGTCAGGAAATCCTTCTATGTGGCACACCTCATCACAAAAGATTTCTCATAAAAAAAAAAGAGGTCATTGTTCCCCTCTACTCATCACTCATTAGACCCATTATAGAGTACAGCGCCCCTTTTGGTATGTACCTCACAAGACATCTACAACAACTGGAGAGGCCACAGAAATACCTCACAAAGAGGATTACTGGCCTCAAGCAGATGCCCTATGCAGACCATCTAAAAAAACTCCAGCTTTACTCCGTCGCATATCGCCTATTCAGAGGTGATCTCTGCCTAACATACAAAGCTATCTCAAAACCAGAGCTGTTGGACATGCTCCACTTAAACAAATCCCAATCCCTCTGAGCTACACACTGTAGGGACCTAAACCTTGTCACCACAATAAACAGAACATGCTGGAGGGATAGATACCTGTCCCAGAGACTTCCCATACTCTGGAACAGGCTACCTATCTATGTCAAACAGAGCTCCTCATTAGCACTCTTCAAGAAAAATCTTGATGATTGGATGTGAAATAGGAAATTCACCCCAGGGATCACTTCTGTGGCTCTGCTCAACAGGGGCACAGGAAAATAATTTTCTTGGGTGGCGAAAGCCAGGGTATATTTTTGGCTAGGCTTATATAGGCCCTAGGGCCAATAGCCTAGTACCTACCTATGAACCTATAATGGCAGCACCTAAAAACAGCATGTCTGACAGCTGTAGAACAGATATGTAGCCGCACACATACAAAGCACTGAATGAAAACAGACACACACATCCACATTACCATATATGCACACACAGATCCCCTTCTAAATCACGATGCCCAGAACATCGACATTCAGTATGTCGAGACGAACATCCGATATTTCCCAAAGCAAGTAACAGTTGCCCAGCATGTGGAAATACACCATTTTCCCCACTGTACCTTGCTCCCAGAGTTGGTATATATAGTTCAGTGGGGTGTGGGGGAGTGCAGCCCTCCACATTGGGGGATGTGATGGGCACACCTAGGTGGTTGTTATTTCAGCCGGTGTGTTTCCGTTAGGTGTTGGAAAAGTGTTTACTTGCCCTGGGAGATACTGGCATCAGTGACTGTCAGGTTTCAGTATTGCTGTCTTGAGATTGTGAACGTCGGTGTTCTGGGCTTCGCGATTTAGAAGGTAATGTGCACGCACATATGCATGTGCGCACACGCACTTATACTGTATATATGTGTGTATATATATATATATATATATATATATACATGGAAACACTGTTTTTGCTACTTTTCTGAAAAAACAAATTGTAAGCCTGTTTCCTTCCTTTCCTGTAATTAGTGTTCCAGATACAGATTTGCTCTATCCAGGACTGTCTGTAAGCTTCTGAGCCCCCCAAGCCTTTCTGTGTTGGAGGGAAGCCTTCTAGCTTATCAGTGGGAGTGGTATGCATTAGGTAGCCTGTCTACCACATAAGGAGTGGTTCTGGCCCAGAATTTGTAGTTATTGGCCATTTGGGCGATCTTCCATCTCTTTCAACTTTCTGATTTGAAGGCCTGCAATTGCACTTGTTTCTGTCCTGTAACTCCTGGGCCCATCTCATTTGCTCACTCAAAAAAAAAAAAAAAAAAAAAAAAATGTTATCTGCTTTTACTGTATTTGTGTTTCTTCCTACTTTATTTTGCTTTTGCGTCATCTTAATAGTACTCAATTATATTTATTACTGCTTGGTGTAACTCATTCTAAGCCTTTTAGTTTAAGCACTTGGGCTTCAAACCAGTTGTTTTACATTAAGAAGGTTTGTGGTCTGCACTGTAGTGGCAGAACAGGTAGCTTACATCCTTCTAAGTTGGGAACTGCTGATTGAGGACTCAGTGTCTGTTATTCTAAAAGTGTATTAATTCTGGTTTAAGCACTTGGGATTCAGGCCAGTTATTTTACATTAAGAGGGTTCGTGGTCTGCACTCTTGTGGGAGGAGAGACTGGACTCTGACCTTCTGTGCTGGGAATTTCTGGTTAAAGGCTTATAGTGCCTGCATATCTGAACTGTGTCTTACTGAAATTGGTACACCTTGTTTGCTGTAGCATAGACTAGATCCAGGCCTGCTGAATCTAGCTTTGTTTGTATAACTTGAGCACTAATCCAGGCATTCTTTAAAGTATTCAATTGTATTTATTACTGCTTAGTAGTAACTTGATTAAAGTGTAGCTATCATTCTAAGTCTTTTGGATTAAGCACTCGGGCTTCAGACCAGTTGTTTTACATTAGGAAGGTTTGTGGCCTGCACTGTGGTGGCAGGACAGGTAGTTTACATCCTTCTAAGTTGGGAACTGCTGAATGAGGGCTCAGTGTCTGCTATTCTAAAAGTGTATTAGTTCTGATTTAAGCACTTGGCTTCAGGCCAGTTATTTTACATTAAGAAGGTTCATGGTCTGCACTCTTGTGGGAGGAGAGGCTGGACTCTGCCCTTTTGAGCTGGGAATTTCTGGTTAAAGGCTTATAGTGCCTGCATATTTGAACTGTTTCTTACTGAAATTGGTACACCTTGTTTGCTGTAGCATAGACTCGATCCAGGCCTGCTGAATCTAGCTTTGTTTGTATGCTTGTTATTTCCCTGAAACGCTAATTCCACCTAAAACGCAGCTTTTCAGCGCTTCTGTGGATCCCTAGTGATATCTGCATTGCTTACTGTACTTATTTCCTTGTTTCACTTGAAAGAAAGTTACTGTTTGTCATTTTTGCATTTAAGTTACCTGTAACACATTGCATTTAAGTTACCTGGCATTTGCTCACTAAAGCAATTATATAAGTCAGCCCTAAAAAATTAAAAGCACTACACCCTCACAAACTCCCCTTGAGTACCTTGTTCCCCACTGGCCCTTTTTTTCAAATATAAATGAATTCCCAATACTATTCTAGCATGTCCAAAGGTAAGCTGTCAATCTCCTCTCCAGTCCAGCTGGTGAATCTGGGAATCTTGAGGCAATGTTACAATTGCCTCATGTACACAGACAACCCTCTCCTCCTCCCAACAAATTCCAACACGTGAGAGATGCAACCATATAGCCAAACTGGAGGCTAAGTTCTCTCAACTCAGTACTGGCGTAACCAGTCAGGAGGAGAAGGAAACCAAACTCACTACAATTCCAGTCTCACATAGACCTACCATGACAGCAAACCAAACACATAAACACACAAAAACATACTCGGAGGCTCTAAATAAAAATCTGCCTAAGCAGCAGAGACCTCCAAAGCAGACACCCAAGCAACCGCTACCCCAAAACAAAACACGTGTAACACATAGCTCACAAAGCCAGTGTGCCGAACAGTCACAGCCCTTAAGGCTAAACAACACACCTGATACACTTGTAAAAGGTGACTCTATCGTCAGGCACACTAACGTCCCGCTCACCAGGCTGAACAAGGAGAAAGTCACGGTGAGCTGCCTGTCAGGCGCTAGGATCCGCCACATAACACAAACACTCAGATCACTCCAAGGCAAGTACAAATATGACTCGGTCATTGTCCAAGCTGGTGTGAATGACCTGAGACGTACCTCCCTGGACTACATGAAAAGAGACATAGAGGAGTTCTCTGAGCATGTAACCCAGGCCGTTATGACCCTGACCTTGAGTAGCATCTTACCCTCACCAAGAATGATGCCACAATATGAAGACAAGATGAACAATTTCAACAATAGGCTTAAGTATTGATGTCATTCAAAGGGGATCCTATGCCTGTCAGCCTGGGATGACATGCTCAACAAGCCACGATGCTTCACTAGGGACGGCTTGCACCTGTCACCCCTGGGCTTTTGGATATTGGCAAAGGCTCTTGCTTTCCCCATAGTGCCTTTTTTAGGCAAGGCTCAAAAGACAAACACACCTCCATAGGTATCACAAGTGATAAGAAACTAAGAGTAATGTTACTCAACGCCAGAAGTCTAAACCTCAAGATGCATGCACTCGAAACTCTCCTTAGCATGGAGAACATCGATATCTGTGCAGTAACAGAAACCTGGTTCAAGGCTCCCAAGAGCACCCCAGCACTACCAGGTTATACCTCATACCATGCTTTTCGGCCCCAAAACTTGGACCGAACCACAAAAGGAGGGGGAGTATCAATATTCGTCAAAGATACCCACACCTCCAGGTTGGTGGCACAGCACGATCCATCAGAGACTATCCATGTGCAACTAACAGTGGGTAAAACTGCCTTCCAGTTTATAGCCTGCTACAGACCACCCTCCCAAACCCAGGAACCCCACTCGGCCTTCCTGAGAGCACTGGAAAATATGAAGGTCTCTCCAAACACCATTATATTGGGTGACTTCAACTACCCAAACATAGACTGGGAGCATTGCTCTTGCTCCAACACCCTAGCCCAAAGGTTCTTAGAATTTATAAACTCAAATGCTATGGAACAACTTGTTACCACTCCCACAAGAGGGGAAAACATACTGAACCTGATCATCACCAAGATGGGGACTCTATGCTCCAGACCAGAAGTGCATCCCTCACTGGTAAGATCAGACCATAAACTAATCTCACTGCATATTCACATCCCGATCCCACCCCCTGCCCAGAAAACCACAGTGAAAAACTTCTCTAAAGTAAATTTCACACTCCTCAAAACTGAGATGGAATCCTTCAAAGCCCCCGCGCCTGTGGAAAATATGGCCCAGACCGCATAATCCTTTATAAACGCATTCTATGAACACCTTCAGGAATGCATGGATCATGCAATCCCAAATAAAACCAAGACCCAATCCTCCAAAGGCAGACATCCTGTCTGGTGAACCCCAGCCATAAACAAACTATACAATAGAAGGAGGAAGCTACTACATGATAGAGCAAAATCCCAAAAAGGGAAAGCATCTCTGATCAGTATTAGCAAAAAACTACGGGCACTCATAAAATCGTCTAAGGCCAGCTTAGAGAGAAAAATTGCACAGGACACTAAGGATAATCACAAGGCTTTCTTTAGTTATGTTAGGAACCTGGGTGGGAATTCCCAGATATGCTCAGAATTACTCCAAAATGGCAAAAAATACACCAAACCCACAGACATTGCCAACATCCTAGCTGACAGGTTCAGTGCAAACTTCTCCCCCCCTCTCCGCCAAAAGGGCAAATATCTATCCCAGCAGAGTGCTGCCCCCCCTGACATCTCAGATGCTCAGGTAAGAGCCGCCCTCTCCAAAGCAAAAAGCACAGCATCAATGGGACCAGACAGTGTCCCAGGCTGCGTCCTACATGAACTCCAAGAAGACCTAAACCCAAACATAAAACTACTGCTCAATATCAGCCTTACTACAGGATATGTACCCTAAGAGTGGCGTACAGCAACAGTGGTCCCTCTCCACAAAGGTGGTGCCTCAAAGGATCCTGGAAACTATCGCCCCATAAGCCTGACTAGCTTGGTCTGCAAAGCTATGGAAAGGATTATCATGGACCTCATAAATAAAGATATTGGGGACCTACAGACACTGGATCCTACCCAGTTCGGCTTTGTTAAGGGCAGATCCTGCCTCTTAAACCTGCTCGATTTCTTTGAAACAGTCACCAAGGCCATTGACAAGGGGAAGGTGGTCCACACAGCCTACCTGGACCTCGCAAAAGCCTTCGATACAATACCCCACTCGGGCATTATAGTTAAGCTCACCAGCTTAAATATAAACTCCTATGTCACTAGATGGGTTGCAAACTGGCTCAAGGACAGAACCCACATGGTTAGAATTGCTGGAGCCATGTCAGACTCCAAACCAGTTACAAGTGGCATCCCACAAGGCTCAATCCTGGGACCTCTCTTGTTCGGTATATATTTCTCGGAGGTACAGGCCAACGTGGAAGGACTGTGGCTGACCAAGTTCGCAGATGACTGCAAACTGGGTGCCATAAATCCCCCCCAAAAAACCCCCCAAAAACCCCCGGGCAACCCCAAACCCCTTTTCCCCCCAAAAGGGGGGCCCCCCCCCCCCCCCCCCCACCCCCCCCCCCCCCCCCCCCCCCCCCCCCCCCCCCGCCCCCCCTCCCCCCCCCCCCCCCCCCCCCCCCCCCCCCCCCCCCCCCCCCCCCCCTTTTTTAGGGGGAAACCCCGAAACTTGCCCCGAAAACCTGGGTTCAAGTCAAAAAACTGAAAAAGGGGAAAAAACAAAAAAAAATGCCCAAAAAAAATTTTTTTTCCACATAAGGGGTTTTTGGTTCCAAAAAGTAAACTCCAAAAACAATGTTGAAGCCAGCAACTTCAATATAAAGGGCCCAAAATAAAAACCCTTTTGGAACATTATTTTAAAGGGAACTGGACTTTAACAGTCTAAACCACTTAATAATTACACAAGGAAAAAGGGTCTAATTTAGGGCCATAAACAAAATGCTGGATTTAAAATAAAAAACTTAAACAAATTTCCATATTCTTAGGCTTTAAAAATTGCAAAAATCCAACCCTTAATTCATTTCAACCATTAAAAAAAAACATTAAAAAAACTAAAAGGTTAATGACAAGACCCACTTATATTCAATAAACCCTAATTATTCTTTTTTTAGAATTCATAACAGGGCCCATCCCATGTCTAAAGGGGTCCAAGTAATAGCGGTTCAAAACTGGGAGCTTATTGGCAAATAAATTGGCCTCCCCTTTTCCCCCCGTTTAAGCACAAAAACATTCCCTTTAGCTAAGGGAACAACCCACAGCAGTACATAGCAGACTTCATGAAGCCTACATAACTTACCCTTTTATTTAGTTGCTCCGTTATTATAACATTAGGTGTTCAGAAAGAAAACTGTTTATGCAACATAATAAAAGGAAATATGGGTCCTAATACCGAATTCCATTTCCATTTTTCAAATGGCCAAAGGGACTTCTTAAAGTGGGACAGGTGGGCCCCAGGGGGATTCAATGGAGGAATCTTTATGCCACAAGTTAATCTGAGAAAAGAACTTAACCTGAGATGTCCAAATTGAAAGGGACCCCATTCACGGCTATTCAAAAGGAGGTTAAGCATGATAAAAACTATTTTCCATCTAGTGCAACGTACTAATGGGGAGGGTCACTATGTGAGTATTAGGTAGTAGCAAGTTATGAGTTTGTGAATCAGGTGTGCTGTGGAGAATAGTATTAATTGTATCTGTGGTTTTGATGTGTTTACCGCCTTATGTTTGTCTAAGTTGTACATGCTTCGATTTTATGTTATATTTTTAATGTTCTGCATAGGCGTCAGTGTATCAGATGAATGTCGTCTTTTTCTTTCTATTCAACTGCCCTGTAACTCAGTTCACGATTGTCTTGCCACAAATATTCATTGTCAACCCAATTACATCACACATAATCTTCTTATGCCCTGAAGACAAGACACATTGATTTTACTACTTGGGAAATATGTTTGAACAACTTATTTATCTGCAATCTGTCTTACAAAGGCATCCTTTTCATGCTTTGAGGAGACGGTAATCCCATTCACTTTGATCAGACGGAATGACCTGGACAAAATGGGCAATATATAATTTAACTGGAGGTTCCAATTCAGATGCAGGGACACTTGGTACACAGATTACAGGCAACCCTGCCATTGGGAATACAAAGGGTTTTTTTTCCCACATGGAAATTACTTTGGTTTATTCTTTTTTTTAAATTTAGGTTTTAATCAATTTAAATTTTTAATTTTGTAAATATGGGACATTTGTCCTAAATCCCGGAATTTCATTTTAATTTTTGGTGGCCCTGCCCAGAGGGACTGCCCCCTCAAAGTGGGACAGGTGGTAACCCTAACCATTGGGAGGCTTGAAAACACCAGCTAACTGGCCTTCCCCTTTGGTAAAAATAACACACAAAAAACGGGGGGTTTTTAAAGTTTTGTTTGAAGGATGGGATCTATTGCCTTCCTTTTTGACTTTTTAGGGTTCAATACAAAAAATTTTCTGCTACAAATTTAATAAAAGGATTTATTCAACCATATCGATATTAATTTAAATTAATAAGCCTTTAGTTGATTTGACAATTTTTAAAGTTTTATGAAAAGGGTGTTTTTTAAATTTATGTTGGGGTTTTTATTGTGGTTTTGGCTTAAAGGATTATGCGGGGTTCATGTTCCTTTTAAAAAAAATTTTGGGGAAATTTTTAATTTTTAAGAAAAAAAATTACTTTTTTAATTTTTTTTTCAAAAATTATATTTAAATTTATTATTTATAAAAGATTATATATTATTTACTGTTTTTATTTTTAATTTCTTGGAAAAAGATCAGATAACCAAATTTTAAAACAGGAAATTTAAAGGGTTAAATTTATTCATGTTATTGGGTTTACAGATTATATAAAGGCTGGATAATTTGAAAATAATTTTTTTAAATTTGAAGTCCTGAACTTAAATCCCTATTTAATCAGTCTTTTAAGAGGCCCAAATAGGCACTCTTCCGACATGTAAGTTATCAGGTAGAATTTTGAGATTATTCTTTCAACGTCACTGTTCCATATTTCACTTTTGAAATACTCATTGTTCAGTATTCATGTGGAAAATGTTTTTCTCTCTGACATCATTTTACAATTAGATCTTGATCTCAAGTCTTTGCATCATGGCTTTGCGTGCCAGGACTGAGTAAGGAAATACACTGAATGCCAAATGTATTGGTTAAGAGACACTTTAATATGAGGTGTGTACCCAAACTTAATTGGATCAAATCATGCTTCAACAAAATTAGTAAGTGCACAACTTATTCAACCAGCATATTGATGCTTTATTTATTTTTTTGGGCACATTTGTGTTTTTAATTTCAGTTATAAAATTGGTGGATTTTAAATGTTTTTGGGCTATTTTCATATCAAATCCCTAGAATTTTTTAAGGGTGAACACCAAAACCAATTTAAAAAACTTAAAAACATAAAAAAAAAATATTATTAATTTCAATTACCCTATAAACCAATATCTTTTTTCTTTTTTGAACATTTTAAATCCATAAACCTTTTTGCATTGGTTTCTAAATAGAAAAATTCCAAACCCATTACATGTAGGCGGAAGTAAAAAATGCCCTTTTAAACTGGTAAAAACTAGTTAGGAAAACAGAGTTACCTAAGTTGTACTCAACATCAACAAACTTTACAATAAACACAAAAGTTGTTGTCCAAGAATACAAAAGCAAGACCCCAACAATGGAAAAGCACCTTCCTCAGCCTCAACAGACAAATAAGACACCTTGTCAAATTCTGCAAGGGCTGCCTTGAGAGAAAGTTAGCAAGAACAGCCAGGAATAACCACAAGGCCTTTTACAGCTGCGTATGTAACCTAAAGGGTAGGACTCAAGCATGTGCAGAACTAGTGACAAAAGGTATCACACACACTGACCCCACAGAGATAGCAAACCTGCTAGTGGACAGGTGTGGTGAAAATTTTACTCCCTTATCCCCTCCAAAATTATCACAGACCTTGCCTCAAACTACCCCCCACCACCCTACATATCTGAAGAGCAAATCATTAAAGCCCTGTCCAAAGCAAAAAAAACACAGCCTCTATGCTCAGGCTGTCTTCTAAGCAGGCTAAAGCAAGAACTAGCATAACCATCAAGTACCCTTTTCAATCATAGCATAGCCTCAGGATTTGTTCTTGCGGAACGGAGAGCAGCAACAGTTATTCCACTCCACAAAGGTAGCCTAGCAACAGGCCCTGGGAATTACTGACCCATAAGTGTGACCAGCCTCATCTCTAAGGCCATGGAACACATCATTATGAACCTCATAAATAAAGACATAGGTGACCTCCAAACCCTGGATCAAACCCAATTTGGCTTCTTCAAGGGCAGATCCTACCTGTTAAATCTGGTGGAGTTCTTTGAAAATGTGACAACGGCCATTGATGAGGGTAAATCTGTGCTTAGAGCATACCTCTACTTCACAAAGGCTTTCAACACAATCCCACACTCAGGCATTACCAATAAACTTTGCAAACTGAATGTAAAGCCCTTTGTTGTAACATGGGTTACCAAACAGCTCGCAAACCAGACATGCACTATCAAAGTGGGTGACTCCACATCAACCAGCAGACCTGTCACCAGTGGCATGCCACAGTGGTCAGTGCTAGATCCCTATGGCTTGGTATATACTGCTCAGAAGTTTAAGCCAAAACTAAGGGGTTGTGTCTGACCAGATTTTTGGACAACTGCAAATTGGATGCAATTATTGAATCCCCAAAGTATGTCACTATACTTCACGAGATTGTTATGCAAACCAACGACTGGTGTCATAGTCATGGTCTCCAACTGAATGCAAATAAGTGAATCATCATTCACTTAAGTAAAACAATGTCCCTTCACACTATCAAATAAACCACAATACCTTAAGTACCCAAGAAGTGGTAAAGGATCTGGAATCACAAGTTTACTGCAGCCTTAACTTTGGCCACCGTGTGTCTATGTAGTAATGAAGGCTTTATAAGTAACACACTTGATTAGTAAAGGCATTGCCTCGAGGCTATAACCCCTCTATACTGTGCACTAATCTGGCCCATAACTGAGTACAGTGCCCTATTCTGCATGTTGCATACAAAGCACTTACAGCAACTGGAGAGTCTTCAGAGGTTTCTAACAAACAAGATCAAGAGACTCCAGAACACCCCTTACACAGACTGACTAAAGTCCCCGTCACTATACTCTGTATCATATAGGCTTTTTAGGGGCGACTTGTGCCTGGCTTACAGAGAAATCATAGATCCCAATGTTATGAAGTTGCTGCACATCCATACATCAAATGAGAATATAGCTACTCGTTCCAGGGACCCAAAAATGGCCTGTGACTTAAGTAGGGCATGCTGGAGGGACAGATTTGTCTCACAGCAACTGCCACATCTTCGGAACAGGCTACCAATTCATGTGAAACCTCTGTGACACTGTTCAAGAGGAACCTGGACAAGTGGATGGGGCACCATATATTCATACCAGGAATAGCACCGACAACCCTCCCAAACATGGGCATTCATTACTAAATGCAATCCTGGGTATTGACTAGTATTTGTATGGTATTACATTCATATGAAATGGCTAGGCTTGAAATAACCCACAGGTCGATAGCCTAGTAAACTCCATTGATCATATGATCAGTTGCCACACGAAGATACTTTGGAACCTTCAGTGGGAAACCAGTATAAAAGTTGAGGTGGAGTTGCACAGCAAGGGATGGAACAGGGAAATATGGCATCTCTGATGTAGTCAGTGTTGTCAAGTGATAGAACAGTAAGCTTCTATATGGAAAGGCAATGGATGACACTGGATGTAAATGCAGAGAATTTGGCATTAGGAAGATGCTCTGAAACTTGCGATAGAAAGCTCACAGGGAATGGAGAATAAAAGAATGTGCCCTCAGGTTATAAGACAATGATCTAAGGGAAGAGTTGCTTTATGTAACAGAGAGGGATAGACATATTAAAATCAATGAAAGCAATAGACTACAGAAAACTATGATAACACAAATGAACACAGCAATCTATTCAGGACTGTTCAAAGACATTCTTGTGATATAACAGAAGTAAATTGGATCTACTACTGTGAAGCTAACAACAGATAAAGTCTTACCACCAAAACACAGGGCAGCAAAGGAAAGGAAGGAGAGAAATCAAATGTTAACACGGAGGTATCAAATAGAGAAAACTATAAAGCAATTAAGGCAAGAAGTGCCACTGTTAGAAGAGTACAGAAAAGGGAACAGATCAACAAAAATACTCAGACAGATAGAACCAGTAACAGCAATGCAAAGTATCAAGATATCTCGAGAAGCTATTGTACACTACTGCAAGTAATAAACTTAAGATATCAGCACAGGCAGAAAAACTTAGAACATATGCAGATAAATATAAAGGAAAAGTGCAAAATAAGCAATTTATTCATGACCCAAAATGTTTTATAGAGAATTGGGAAACAAGGTAAAAGGAATTGAAGCACCCCCACCCCAAAGAAAAAGAAGAAAACAGACACGTTTGTTGTAGAAATATCTATGAAGATCTTGTGGAACATAACAAATATCTTGAATGGATAAAAGTAGTAAAAGAAAGAATAAGTTCAAATGTACAGGATATGACATGGGATGAAATAAGGACCAGAGGAATGGAAACAAAATGAAGAAACGCTCCTAACTGGAACCCCCCGGCCCAGATGCAGTAATTAACTTCTGGCTAAAACTAGTAACATATTTACATGAACATTTAGCCATGAGTAAGAAATATTTATATGCACACCCCCAAACAGACACCAACCTGATTAACAGCAGAAAAAACAATAATTCTGCTTAAGAGCAAAATGAAGGCTAGCCTAAAATCTATACAACAATAACACCTTACGACGATGTATAAATTATCCCCGGGAACTAATGTCAATAACAAAAGAAAATCATGTAGAACAAAGGATCATTTTTTGTTAAAGTCGTAATGGAGAACTGTAGAAATGGGAAGAAGCTAAGTTTGGCATGGCTAGACCAAAAAGCATCTGACAGCATCCCACATTCAAGAATAAAAGAGTGCTTACAAACTTATAAGATACACCCTGAACTAATTAATTGCATTACAGTGACCATGAAACAATGGCAAACCACTTCAAAGTCAAGCCGTGTTAAAGGACAAAGTACAATTCCAGGGATAAAAATTCAAAGAGGGATATTCCAGGGTGCATTTTTGTCACTGTTCCTCTTTAGTCTTGCCTTTAATCCATTAAGCTATCTGCTTAACAAATTACCTAGAATTTGAGTACCAGGAAACAACAAAGTGTAAAGACTTAACTTACTTTTGAGGGATACTTTAAAACTCTATAGTTCATTTGATACAGAACTGAAAGCATGACTGCAAGTGGTCAAAATTTTCTGAGATGATATAAGAATGTCATTAGTTCTTGATAAATGTGCAAAAGCAACATTTAAAACGGGAAAGCTACAGCACCAATGAGATATAAGTCTGGAACAAGAATGTGATATAAAAGAACTTGAACAAGAGGGAGTGTATACAGTTTTGGGAACTGATGAAGGAACAATAAAACACGTGAAATGTAAATAAAAATTAGGAAGGAATATTTTCAAAAAGACTAAAATTAATACTGAGAACAGCTGTGGCGACTAGGAACTAAATTCAGGCTATAAACCGATTTGCTCTTCCTTTCCTAACTTACAGTTTTGGAGTGATTGACTGGCCCTAAAAGGTACTGGATCAGTTGAACAGGATAACAACAAAAACACTTCATGCTCATAAAATGATTTATGAAATCAGTGTATAATAAGATTATATATTCCCCATTCCGAAGGAGGTATGGGCTTTCTCAAAATTGATTACTTGTATAGATCCACATATAGGATTGCATACATATCTGCTGACCTCACAAGATCCAAACAAAGTGAAAGTTTTAAAACACGAGGATAATAAGTCTAGGACAACCTTCCCTGCTTACTAGCAGAAGCATATCAGTGTTAAGCAGGAATGGAAATCAAACCAGAAGCAGATAAAAATCAGGCATCAACCGAATGTGCCAAAAAAGACAAGAAAGAATATAAGATGAAGGATCAGATAAGAAGGCAAGAAATACCGAAAATGCATCAATATAGCTGCAAGCACAGAAAACTCTAGTAACAGCCTCATGTCAATCAGAACTGAGCCCAGGAATGGTTAAGGAGAGTTGAATTTCAAGCAGAAGAAGAAGAAAGGTTAGTATTGGTGCCTGAAGATAGTGGACTAATTACACATCTCTCCATATGTTGATTAATCCTCTTTGACAGCATATATGACTATCACTCAAGTGCCCTCAACATGAATTAGCCATCATTCAATTGACCCACTCACTGTCGGGTCAGGCAGGGAATGTTATATCTTAAAACAAAATATTGCCCATATTCTTAAAAACAAATGTTTTCTACCACAGAGTTAAAAGTGAACAGTGACCCCTTTAAGACTGCCATCTTAACCCCTCTAAAAATTCACACTGAACCTAAATAATGCTACAATATGTGCTGCACCAACTTTACATTACTTCTGCTTCATAACTGAAAAAAAATGTTATGGAAACTAATACATAAGTTAGTGCAGTTTACAGATAAGAAAGCAAGACTTAGAAGAGGCAAGCCTACAGACAGCACTTGCTGAGTAAACAGAAAGGTACAACAACTAAAAGTAACCAAACGTTATGGATCTATAACCAGGGGTGCAGTACATTGTTCATCACTCCTCAAAACATTCTGGCGACATAAAACCTCCCTTAATTTTGACAGAAACCAACCTCATTTAAGATCACACATTTGTCTTTACTAGCCCTCGGTGTTTTAATATTCAGAAATACTGAAGCTGAACAAACTTCAATCACATATCTGCCACGTAAACATTTATTTATTATCTGCTCACTGGGTTAGCTGTACTTGGATAAGATTCAGGGGAGGGGGGTGCACTCCATAATAAGATTAGGGTGACCAGTTACTAATCACAAATGATAGGAGGGCTACAAACCATGCAGACGCTCTTCTGTGAAGAAACATTCCAAATGACATGTAGATCTGCTCTGCAGGCATGTCGCTGGTAGGTACAAAACACACATTAAATCAGTTCACTCACGGTACAAGATTAAAGATATTGGAGGCAATATCACAGCTTAAATTCTAAAATTTGACGGTTTGGCCAATCAGGCTGGTGTAAGTGCATATACTTAAATACTGGGTCTAGAACTTAATTTATGCGACTTAGCAGCTAGACAGACTTGGTGTATCTTGGCAAGCCTGCATCTAAATTGTTGTACATTAGAAAAGCAAACTTGTTTCCCTTATGCACCACAATTCTGAGATAATGCGCATGATCCGATTACTTGTCATACCACTGCTAAGTGAATTTAAAACTGTAAAGAAGTATATCACAATGTCAAAAAGCAAGTGAAAAGATACCTTAGACAACAAGTACGTTGTTACTGTTAATTAATGCATCACCAGGCTCTCGATAATGTTAACTACAAGCCTAGCACCAGTTTCACAAACAAAGATTTAATCTCCTGTTGGAGGAATTGGCAATCAATACAAATATACAGCGATTAAAACAGGATTCCATTTCCATACTGACCGACACAGATCAACACAAAATGGTTAAACCACAAGATCATACCAAACATACATTAAGCAGTTAGTCTGCTACCATTTGCACAGCTACTGCTGTCAGGAAAGTTTGCCAATTGTTATGTTATACCCTTACTATGAGCCGCAAAAATCTGAACTTTCTTCAAAAAATTGGGCAGTTAGGAACTTAGAGGAATTGTCTAGCAACAAACATGTACAAAAATGTATACACTTTTTAAAACTTTTTGAATTTACTGCATAAAGTAATACTTATCTAAAAAAACAATGCAGAAAAACTAGCGAGCACCATTTGAAGCAGGGGAACCAAAGTACTCAGTGTATTATTTCACAGGGAAGCAAAACAGGACTGGAATACAGGTTTGCAGGCATTTTTAAGTAACTCAATATCGTGGGTGGGATTGTGAATATGTCGTGAGTGATGTCACAAAAATGGGAGGTGATTTCCCAAGTGAGTAACAGTGTTTCAGCTTCGCTCCGAGGCAGAAGTGCAGTTTAACAAACGAGCCAGTGCCCCTTTAAATTCACTTATACATCCAGTTGATTTGATTTCATGCAGGTCTTAGCTGGCCAAAGCTCAGAGTTTAAGCAGCAAATAATCCAACATGTACCACTTAAATAAGGCAGAAACCGAATAAAAATGAAGTGAACTACCCCCACTTATCACTGCCTATTAAAAAATTCTAACAAGCATTAACAGAAAAAACAGAGCCACAACCTCCAGCTAGATAGTATTCAATGCAACACAAATAAATCAATTTAAATGCTGTATTATTTGAAAAAAGTGTAGATAAAGATTTCCTTAAATTCACTTATATGTCCAGTTGATTTGATTTCATATAGGTCTGAGCTGGCCAAAGCTCAGAGTTTCAGCAGAAAATAATCCAAAATGTACCACTTATATAAGGCAGAAATCGAATAACAATGAAGTAAACTACCCCCACTTATCACTAGCTATTCAAGAATTCCAACAAGAATTAACTGAAAAAAATGGAGCCACAACTTAAAGCTAGATAGTATTCAATACAATACAAATAAATCAATTTAAATACTGTATTATTTGAAAAAAGTGCAGATAAATATTTACTTAAATTCACTTATACGTCCAGTTGATTTGCTTTCATGTAGGTCTTAGCTGGCCAAAGCTCAGAGTTTATTCAGGAAATAATCCAAAATGTGCCACTTATATAAGGCAGAAACCGAATAACAATGAAGTGAACTACCCCTACTTATCATGGCTATTCAAGAATTTTAACAATCATTAACTGAAAAAACAGAGCCACAACTTCCAGCTAGATAGTATTCAATGCAAAACAAATAAATCAATTTAAATGCTGTATTATTTGGAAAAAGTGCAGATAAAGATTTATTTAAATTCACTTATACGTCCAGTTGATTTGATTTCATGTAGGTCTTAGCTGGCCAAAGCTCAGAGTTTAAGCAGAAAATAATCCAAAATGTACCACTTATATAAGGCAGAAACCGAATAACAATGAAGGGAACTACCCCCACTTATCATTGGCTATTCAAGAATTCTAACAAGCATTAACTGAAAAAACAGAGCCACAACTTCCAGCTAGATAGAATTCAATGCATCACAAATAAATCAATTTAAATGCTGTATTATTTGAAAAAATTACACATAAATATTTACTTAAATTCACTCATATGTCCAGTTGATTTGATTTCATGTAGGTCTTAGCTGGCCAAAGCACAGAGTTTAAGCAGAAAATAATCCAAAAAGTACCACCTATATAAGGCAGAAACCGAATAACAATGAAGTGAACTACCCCCACTTATCACTGGCTATTCAAGAATTCTAAGAAGCATTAATTGAAAAAAATGGAGCCTCAACTTCCAGCTAGATAGTATTAAATGCAACACAAATAAATCAATTTAAATGCTGTATTATTTGAAAAAAGTGCAGATAAAGATTTTCTTAAATTCACTTATACGTCCAGTTGGTTTGATTTCATGTAGTTCTTAGCTGGTCAAAGATCAGAGTTTAAGCAGAAAATAGTCCAAAATGTGCCACTTATATAAGGCAGAAACCGAATAACAATGAAGTGAACTACCCCTACTTATCACGGCTATTCAAGAATTTTAACAAGCATTAACTGAAAAAACAGAGGCACAACTTCCAGCTAGATAGTATTCAATGCAACACAAATAAATCAATTTAAATGCTGTATTATTTGAAAAAAGTGCAGATAAAGATTTACTTAAATTCACTAATACGTCCAGTCGATTTGATTTCATGTATGTCTTAGCTGGCCAAATCTCAGAGTTTAGGTAGAAAATAATCCAAAATGTACCACTTTTATAAGGCGGAAACCGAATAACATTGAAGTAAATTACTCCCACTTTTACTGGCTATTCAGGAATTCTAAGAAGCATTAACTGAAAAAACAGAGCCACAACTTCCAGCTAGATAGTATTCAATGCATCACAAATAAATCAATTTAAATGCTGTATTATTTGAAAAAAGTGCAGATAAATATTTACTTAAATTCACTTATACGTCCAGTTGATTTGATTTCATGTAGGTATTTGCTGGCCAAAGCACAAAGTTTAAGCAGAAAATAATGCAAAATGTACCACTTATATAAGGCAGAAATCGAATAACAATGAAGTGAAGTACGCCCACTTATCACTGGCTTTTTAAGAATTCTAACAAGCATTAACCGAAAAAACAGAGCCACAAATTTCAGCTAGATAGTATTCAATGCAACACAAATAAATCAATTTAAATGCTGTATTATTTGAAAAAAAGTGTAGATAAAGATTTACTTAAATTCACTTATACGTCCAGTTGATTTGATTTCATGTAGGTCTTAGCTGGCCAAAGCTCAGAGTTTAAGCAGAAAATAATCCAAAATGTACCACTTATATAAGGCAGAAACCGAATAACATTGAAGTGAACTACCCCCACTTATCACTGGCTATTCAAGAATTCTAACAAGTATTAGCAGAAAAAACAGAGCCACAACTTCCAGCTAGATAGTATTCAATGCAAAACAAATAAATCAATTTAAATGCTGTATTATTTGAAAAAAGTGTAGATAAAGATTTACTTAAATTCACTTATACGTTCAGTTGATTTGATTTCATGTAGGTCTTAGCTGGCCAAAGCTCAGAGTTTAAGCAGAAAATTATCCAAAATGTATCACTTATATAAGGCAGAAACCGAATAACAATGAAGTGAACTACCCCCACTTATCACTGGCTATTCAAGAAATTTAACAAGCGTTAACGAAACTAAATGGAGCCTTTACTTCCAGCTAGATCATATACAATGCAACACAAATAAATCAATTTAAATGCTGTATTATTTGAAGAAAGAGCAGATAAAGATTTACTTAAATTCACTTATATATCCAGTTGATATGATTTTATATAGGTCTTAGCTGGCCAATGCTCAGAGTTTAAGCAGAAAATAATCCAAAATGTATCACTTATATAAGGCAGAAACTGAGTAACAATGAAGTGAACTACCCCCACTTATCACTGGCTATTTAAGAATTCTCACAAGCATAAACAGAAAACACAGAGCCACAACTTCCAGCTAGATAGTATTCAATGCAACACAAATAAATCAAATTAAATACTGTATTATTTGAAAAAAGTGCAGATAAAGATTTACTTAAATTCAGTTATACATCCAATTGATTTGATTTCATGTAGGTCTTAGCTGGCCAAAGCCCAGAGTTTAAGCAGAAAATAATCCAAAATGCACCACTTATATAACGCAGAAACCGAACAACAATGAAGTGAACTACCCCCATTTATCACTGGCTATTCATGAATTCTAACAAGCATTAACTGAAAAAAAATGGAGCCAAAACTTTCAGCAAGATAGTATTCAATGGAGCACAAATAAATAAATTTAAATACTGTATTATTTGAAAAAAGTGGAGATAAAGATTCACTTAAATTCACTTATACGTCCAGTTGATTTGATTTCATGTAGGTCTTAGATGGCCAAAGCTCAGAGTTTATGCATAAAATAATCCAAAATGTACCACTTATATAAGGCAGAAACCGAAAAACAATGAAGTGAACTACCCCCACTTATCACTGGCTATTCAGGAATTGTATCAAGCATTAACTGAAAAAACAGAGCCACAACTTCCAGCTAGATAGTATTCAATGTAACACAAATAAATCAATTTAAACGCTGTATTATTTGAAAAAAGTGCAGATAAAGATTTACTTAAATTCACTTATACGTCCAGTTGATTTGATTTCATGTAGGTCTTAGCTGGCCAAAGCTCAGAGTTTAAGCAGAAAATAATCCAAAATATACCACTTATATAAGGCAGAAATTGAATAACAATGAAGTGAACTACCCCCACTAATCACTGGCAATTCAAGAACTTTAACAAGCATTAACAGAAAAAACAGAGCCACAATGTCCAGCTAGATAGTATCCAATGCAACACAAATAAATAAATTTAAAAGCTGTATTATTTAAAAAAAGAGCAGATAAAGATTTACTTAAATTCACATATATATCCAGTTCATTTAATTTCATGTAGGTCTTAGCTGGCCAAAGCTCAGAGTTTAAGCAGGAAAATAATCCAAAATGTGCCACTTATATAAGGCAAAAATCGAGTAACAATTAAGTGAACTACCCCCACTTATCACTGGCTATTCAAGAACTCTAACAAGCATTAACAGAAAAAACAGAGCCACAACTTCCAGCTAGATAGCATTCAATGCAACACAAATAAATCAATTTAAATGCTGTATTATTTGAAAAAAGTTCAGATAAAGATTTACTGAAATTCACTTATATGTCCAGTTGATTTGATTTCATGTAGGTCTTAGCCGGCCAAAACTCAGAATTTAAGTAGAAAATAATCCAAAATGTACCACTAATATAAGGCAGAAACCAAATATCAATGAAGTCAACTACCCTCACTTATCAAAGGCTATTCAAGAATTCTAACAAGCATTAACGGAAACAACAGAGCCATAACTTCAACCTAGATAGTATTCAATGCAACACAAATAAATCAAATTAAATGCTGTATTAATTGAAAAAAGTGCAGATAAAGATTTACCTAAATTCACTTATACGTTCAGTTGATTTGATTTCATGTAGGTCTTAGCTGGGCAAAGCATAGAGTTTGAGCAGAAAATTATCCAAAATGTACCACTTATATAAGGCAGAAACCGAATAACAATTAAGTGAACTACCCCCACTTATCACTGGCTATTCAAGAAATCTAACAAGCGTTAACAAAAATAAATGGAGCCACAACTTCCAGCTAGATAGTATACAATGCAACACAAATAAATCAATTTAAATGCTGTATTATTTGAAGAAAGAGCAGATAAAGATTTACTTAAATTCACCTATATGTCCAGTTGATTTGATTTTATATAGGTCTTAGCTGGCCAAAGCTCAGAGTTTAAGCAGAAAATAATCCAAAATGTATCACTTATATAAGGCAGAAACTGAGTAACAATGAAGTGAACTACCCCCACTTATCACTGGCTATTTAAGAATTCTCACAAGCATAAACAGAAAACACAGAGCCACAACTTCCAGCTAGATAGTATTCAATGCAACACAAATAAATCAAATTAAATACTGTATTATTTGAAAAAAAATGCAGATAAAGATTTACTTAAATTCAGTTATACGTCCAGTTGATTTGATTTCATGTAGGTCTTAGCTGGCCAAAGCCCAGAGTTTAAGCGGAAAATAATCCAAAATGCACCACTTATATAACGCAGTAACCGAACAACAATGAAGTGAACTACCCCCATTTATCACTGGCTATTCATGAATTCTAACAAGCATTAACTGAAAAAAATGGAGCCAAAACTTCCAGCAAGATAGTATTCAATGGAGCACAAATAAATAAATTTAAATACTGTATTATTTGAAAAAAGTGGAGATAAAGATTCACTTAAATTCACATATACGTCCAGTTGATTTGATTTCATGTAGGTCTTAGCTGGCCAAAGCTCAGAGTTTATGCAGAAAATAATCCAAAATGTACCACTTATATAAGGCAGGAACCGAAAAACAATTAAGTGAACTACCCCCACTTATCACTGGCTATTCAAGAATTGTATCAAGTATTAACTGAAAAAACTGAGCCACAACTTCCAGCTAGATAGTATTCAATGTAACACAAATAAATCAATTTAAACGCTGTATTATTTGAAAAAAGTGCAGATAAAGATTTACTGAAATTCACTTATACTTCCAGTTGATTTGATGTCATGTAGGTCTTAGCTGGCCAAAGCTCAGAGTTTAAGCAGAAAATAATCCAAAATGTACCACTTATATAAGGCAGAAACTGAATAACAATAAAGTGAACTACCCCCACTTATCACTGGCAATTCAAGAACTTTAACAAGCATTAACAGAAAAAACAGAGCCACAACGTCCAGCTAGATAATATCCAATGCAACTCAAATAAATAAATTTAAATGCTGCATTATTTTAAAAAAGAGCAGATAAAGATTTACTTAAATTCACTTATATATCCAGTTCATTTAATTTCATGTAGGTCTTAGCTGGCCAAAGCTCAGAGTTTAAGCAGAAAATAATCCAAAATGTACAACTTATATAAGGCAGAAACTGAGTAACAATTAAGTGAACTACCCCCACTTATCACTGGCTATTCAAGAATTCTAACAAGCATTAACTGAAAAAACAGAGTCACAACCTCCAGCTAGATAGCATTCAATGCAACACAAATAAATCAATTTAAATCCTGTATTATTTGAAAAAAGTTCAGATAAAGATTTACTGAAACTCACTTATACGTCCAGTTGATTTGATTTCATGTAGGTCTTAGCCGGCCTAAGCTCAGAGTTTAAGCAGAAAATAATCCAAAATGTACCACTAATATAAGGCAGAAACCAAATAACAATGAAGTCAACTACCCTCACTTATCACAGGCTATTCAAGTATTCTAACAAGCATTAACTGAAACAACAGAGCCACAACTTCCACCTAGATAGTATTCAATGCAACACAAATAAATCAAATTAAATGCTGTATTAATTGAAAAAAGTGCAGATAAAGATTTACCTAAATTCACTTATACGTCCAATTGATTTGATTTCATGTAGGTCTTAGCTGGCCAAAGCACAGAGTTTGAGCAGAAAATAATTAAAAATGCACCATTTATATAAGGCAGAAACCAAATAACAATAAAGTGAACTACCCTCACTTATCACTGGCTATTTAAGATTTTTAATTAGCATTAACTGAAAAACAGAGCCACAACTTCCAGCTAGATAGTATTCAATGCAACACAAACAAATCAATTTAAATGCTGCATTATTTGAAAAGTGCAGATAAAGATTTACTTAAATCCACTTATACGTCCAGTTGATTTGATTTCATGTAGGTCTTAGCTGGCCAAAGCTCGGAGTTTAAGTAGGAAATAATCAAAAATGAACCACTTATATAAGGCAGAAACCGAATAACAATGAAGTGAACTACCCCCACTTATCACTGGCTATTCAAGAATTCTAACAAGCATTATCTGAAAAAAAGACGGAGCCACAACTTCCAGCTAGATAGTAGTCATTCGAAACAAATAAATCAATTTAAATGCTGTATTATTTGAAAAAAGTGGAGATAAAGATTCACTTAAATTCACTTATATGTCCAGTTGATTTTATTCCATGTAGGTCATAGCTGGCCAAAGCTCAGAGTTTATGCAGAAAATAATACAAAATGTACCACTTATATAAGGCAGAAACCGAAAAACAATGAAGTGAACTATGCCCACTTATCACTGGCTATTTAAGAATTCTAACAAGCAATAACAGAAAAAACAGAGTCACAACTTCCAGCTAGATAGTATTCAATGCAACACACATAAATCAATTTAAATGCTGTATTATTTGACAAAAGTGCAGATAAAGATTTACTTAACTTCACTTATATGTCCAGTTGATTTGATTTCATGTAGGTCTTAGCTGGCCAAAGCTCATAGTTTAAGCAGAAAATAATCCAAAATGTACCACTTATATAAGACAGAAACCGAATAACAATGAAGTGAACTACCCCCAATTATCACTGGCTATTCAAGAATTCTAACAAGCATTAACTGAAAAAAAAATGGAGCCACACCTTCCAGCTAGATAGTATTTATTGCAAAACAAATAAATCAATTTAAATACTGTATTATTTGAAAAAAAAGTGGAGATAAAGATTCACTTAAATTCACTTATACGTCCAGTTGATTTGATTTCATGTAGGTCTTAGCTAGCAAAAGCTCAGAGTTTATGCAGAAAATAATCCAAAATGTACCACTTATATAAGGCAGAAACCGAAAAACAATGAAGTGAACTACCCCACTTATCACTGGCTATTCCAGAATTCTAACAAGCATTAACTGAAAAAACAGAGCCACAACTTCTAGCTAGATAGTATTCAATGCAACACAAATAAATCAATTTAAATGATGTATTATTTGAAAAAAGTGCAGATAAATATTTACTTAAATTCACTTATATGTCAAATTGATTTGATTTCATGTAGGTCTTAGCTGGCCAAAGCTCAGAGTTTAAGCAGAAAATAATCCAAAATGTACCCCTCATATAAGACAGAAACCAAATAACAATGAAGTGAACTACCCCCACTTATCACTGGCTATTCAAGAATTCTAACAAGCAATAACTGAAAAAACAGAACCACAACTTCAAGCTAAATAGTGTTCAATGCAGCAAAAATAAATCAATTTAAATGCTGCATTATTTGAAAAAAGTGCAGATAAAGATTTACTTAAATTCACTTATACGTCCAGTTGATTTGATTTCATGTAGGTCTTAGCTGGCCAAAGCTGGGAGTTTAAGCAGAAAATAATGCAAAATGTACCACTTATATAAGGCAAAAACCAAATAACAATGTAGTGAACTACGCCCACTTATCACTAGCTATTCAAGAATTCTAACAAGCATTAACAGAAAAAAATGGAGCCTCAACTTCCAGCTAGATAGTGTTCAATGCAACACAAATAAATCAATTTAAATGCTGTATTATTTGAAAAAAGTGCAGATAAATATTTACTTAAATTCACTTATAAGTCCAGTTGATTTGATTTCATGTAGGTCTTAACTGGCCAAAGCAGAGCGTTTAAGCAGAAAATAATCCAAAATGTACCACTTATATAAGGGAGAAACCGAATATCAATGAAGTGAACTACCCCCACTTATTACTGGCTATTCAAGAATTCTAACAAGCATTAACTGAAAAAAACAGAGCCACAACTTCCAGCTAGAGAGTATTAAGTGCAACACAAATGCATAAATTTAAATGCTGTATTATTTGAAAAAAGTGCAGATAAAGATTTACTTAAATTCACTTATACGCCCAGTTGATATGATTTCATGTAGGCCTTAGCTGGCCAAAGCTCAGACTTTATGCAGAAAATAATCCAAAATGTACCATTTATATAAGGCAGAAACCGAATAACAATGAAGTGAACTACCCCCACTTATCACTGGCTATTCAAGATTTCTAACAAGCATTAATTGAAAAAAACAGAGCCACATCTTCCAGCTAGATAGTATTCAATGAAGCACAAATAAATCAATTTAAATTATGTATTATTTGAAAAAAATGCAGATAAAAATCTACTTAAATTCACTTATACGTCCAGTTGATTTGATTTCATGTAGATATTAGCTGGCCAAAGGACAGCGTTTTAGCAGAAAATAATCCAAAATGTACCACTTATATAAGGCATAAACCGAATAACAATGCAGTGAACTACCCTCACTTTTCACTGGCTATTCAAGAATTCTAGCAAGCATTAACAGAAGAAACAGAGCCACAACTTCCAGCTAGATAGTATTCAATGCAACACAAATAAATCAATTTAAATGCTGTATTATTTGAAAAAAGTGCAGATAAAGATTTACTTAAATTCACTTATACGTCCAATTGATTTGATTTCATGTAGGTCTTAGCTGGCCAAAGCACAGAGTTTGAGCAGAAAATAATTAAAAATGCACCATTTATATAAGGCAGAAACCAAATAACAATAAAGTGAACTACCCTCACTTATCACTGGCTATTTAAGATTTTTAATTAGCATTAACTGAAAAAACAGAGCCACAACTTCCAGCTAGATAGTATTCAATGCAACACAAACAAATCAATTTAAATGCTGCATTATTTGAAAAAGTGCAGATAAAGATTTACTTAAATCCACTTATACGTCCAGTTGATTTGATTTCATGTAGGTCTTAGCTGGCCAAAGCTCGGAGTTTAAGTAGGAAATAATCAAAAATGAACCACTTATATAAGGCAGAAACCGAATAACAATGAAGTGAACTACCCCCACTTATCACTGGCTATTCAAGAATTCTAACAAGCATTATCTGAAAAAAAGACGGAGCCACAACTTCCAGCTAGATAGTAGTCATTGCGAAACAAATAAATCAATTTAAATGCTGTATTATTTGAAAAAAGTGGAGATAAAGATTCACTTAAATTCACTTATATGTCCAGTTGATTTTATTCCATGTAGGTCATAGCTGGCCAAAGCTCAGAGTTTATGCAGAAAATAATACAAAATGTACCACTTATATAAGGCAGAAACCGAAAAACAATGAAGTGAACTATGCCCACTTATCACTGGCTATTTAAGAATTCTAACAAGCAATAACAGAAAAAACAGAGTCACAACTTCCAGCTAGATAGTATTCAATGCAACACACATAAATCAATTTAAATGCTGTATTATTTGACAAAAGTGCAGATAAAGATTTACTTAACTTCACTTATATGTCCAGTTGATTTGATTTCATGTAGGTCTTAGCTGGCCAAAGATCAGAGTTTAAGCAGAAGATAATCCAAAATGTACCACTTATATAAGACAGAAACCGAATAACAATGAAGTGAACTACCCTACTTATCACTGGCTATTCAGAAATTCTCACAAGCATTAACAGAAAAAAACAGAGCCACAACTTCCAGCTATATAGTATTCAATGCAACAGAAATAAATCAATTTAAATACTGTATTATTTGAAAAAAAGTGGAGATAAAGATTCACTTAAATTCACTTATACGTCCAGTTGATTTGATTTCATGTAGGTCTTAGCTAGCAAAAGCTCAGAGTTTAAGCAGAAAATAATCCAAAATGTACCACTTATATAAGGCAGAAACCAAATAACAATGAAGTGAACTACCCACACTTATCACTGGCTATTCCAGAATTCTAACAAGCATTAGCTGAAAAAACAGAGCCACAACTTCTAGCTAGATAGTATTCAATGCAACACAAATAAATCAATTTAAATGATGTATTATTTGAAAAAAGTGCAGATAAAGATTTACTTAAATTCACTTATACGTCAAATTGATTTGATTTCATGTAGGTCTTAGCTGGCCAAAGCTCAGAGTTTAAGCAGAAAATAATCCAAAATGTACCACTTATATAAGGCAGAAACCAAATAACAATGAAGTGAACTACCCCCACTTATCACTGGCTATTCAAGAATTCTAACAAGCATTAACTGAAAAAACAGAGCCACAACTTCCAGCTAAATAGTATTCAATGCAGCACAAATAAATCAATTTAAATGCTGTATTATTTGAAAAAAGTGCAGATAAAGATTTACTTAAATTCACTTATACGTCCAGTTGATTTGATTTCATGTAGGTCTTAGCTGGCCAAAGCTCAGAGTTTAAGCAGAAAATAATCCAAAATGTACCATTTATATAAGGCAGAAACCGAATAACAATGAAGTGAACTACCCCACTTATCACTGGCTATTCAGGAATTCTAACAAGCATTAACAGAAAAAACAGAGCCACAACTTCCAGCTAGATAGTATTCAATGCAACACAAATAAATCAATTTAAATGCTGTATTATTTGAAAAAAGTGCAGATAAAGATTTACTTAAATTCACTTATACGTCCAGTTGATTTGATTTCATGTAGGTCTTAGCTGGCCAAAGCTCAGAGTTTAAGCAGAAAATAATCCAAAATGTACCACTTATGTAAGGCAGAAACCAAATAACAATGAAGCGAACTAACCCACTTATCACTGGCTATTCAGGAATTCTAACAATCATTAACTGAAAAAACAGAGCCACAACTTCCAGCTAGATAGTATTCAATGCAACACAAATAAATCAATTTAAATGCTGTATTATTTGAAAAAAGTGCAGATAAAGATTTACTTAAATTCACTTATACTTCCAGTTGATTTGATTTCATGTAGGTCTTAGCTGGCCAAAGCTCAGAGTTTAAGCAGAAAATAATCCAAAATGTACCACTTATATAAGGCAGAAACCGAATAACAATGAAGTGAACTACCCCCACTTATCACTGGCTATTCAAGAATTCTAACAAGCATTAACTGAAAAAACAGAGCCACAACTTCCAGCTAGATAGTATTCAATGCAACACAAATAAATCAATTTAAATGCTGTATTATTTGAAAAAAGTGCAGATAAAGATTTACTTAAATTCACTTATACGTCCAGTTGATTTGATTTCATGTAGGTCTTAGCTGGCCAAAGCTCAGAGTTTAAGCAGAAAATAATCCAAAATGTACCACTTATATAAGGCAGAAACCGAATAACAATGAAGTGAACTACCCCACTTATCACTGGCTATTCAGGAATTCTAACAAGCATTAACAGAAAAAACAGAGCCACAACTTCCAGCTAGATAGTATTCAATGCAACACAAATAAATCAATTTAAATGCTGTATTATTTGAAAGTGCAGATAAAGATTTACTTAAATTCACTTATACATCCAGTTGATTTGATTTCATGTAGGTCTTAGCTGGCCAAAGCTCAGAGTTTAAGCAGAAAATAATCCAAAATGTACCACTTATATAAGGCAGAAACCGAACAACAATGAAGTGAACTACCCCACTTATCACTGGCTATTCAGAAATTCTTACAAGCAATAACTGAAAAAAAACAGAGCCAAAACTGCCAGCAAGATAGTATTCAATGGAGCACAAATAAATCAATTTAAATACTGCATAATTTGAAAAAGTGGAGATAAAGATTCACTTAAATTCACTTATACGTCCAGTTGATTTGATTGCATGTAGGTCTTAGCTGGCCAAAGCTCAGAGTTTAAGCAGAAAATAATCCAAAATATACCACTTATATAAGGCAGAAATCGAATACAAAGAAGTTAACTACCTCCACTTATCACTGGCCATTCAGGAATTGTAACAAGGATTAAATGAAAAAACAGAGCCACAAATTCCAGCTAGATAAGTATTCAATGTAACACAAATAAATCAATTTAAACGCTGTATTATTTGAAAAAAGTGCAGATAAAGATTTACTTATATTCACTTATACGTCCAGTTGATTTGATTTCATGTAGGTCTTAGCTGGCCAAAGCTCAGAGTTTAAGCAGAAAATAATCCAAAATATACCACTTATATAAGGCAGAAATTGAATAACAATGAAGTGAACTACCCCCACTAATCACTGGCAATTCAAGAACTTTAACAAGCATTAACAGAAAAAACAGAGCCACAATGTCCAGCTAGATAGTATCCAATGCAACACAAATAAATAAATTTAAAAGCTGTATTATTTAAAAAAAGAGCAGATAAAGATTTACTTAAATTCACATATATATCCAGTTCATTTAATTTCATGTAGGTCTTAGCTGGCCAAAGCTCAGAGTTTAAGCAGTAAAATAATCCAAAATGTACCACTTATATAAGGCAAAAATCGAGTAACAATTAAGTGAACTACCCCCACTTATCACTGGCTATTCAAGAACTCTAACAAGCATTAACAGAAAAAACAGAGCCACAACTTCCAGCTAGATAGCATTCAATGCAACACAAATAAATCAATTTAAATGCTGTATTATTTGAAAAAAGTTCAGATAAAGATTTACTGAAATTCACTTATATGTCCAGTTGATTTGATTTCATGTAGGTCTTAGCCGGCCAAAACTCAGAATTTAAGTAGAAAATAATCCAAAATGTACCACTAATATAAGGCAGAAACCAAATATCAATGAAGTCAACTGCCCTCACTTATCAAAGGCTATTCAAGAATTCTAACAAGCATTAACGGAAACAACAGAGCCATAACTTCAACCTAGATAGTATTCAATGCAACACAAATAAATCAAATTAAATGCTGTATTAATTGAAAAAAGTGCAGATAAAGATTTACCTAAATTCACTTATACGTTCAGTTGATTTGATTTCATGTAGGTCTTAGCTGGGCAAAGCATAGAGTTTGAGCAGAAAATTATCCAAAATGTACCACTTATATAAGGCAGAAACCGAATAACAATTAAGTGAACTACCCCCACTTATCACTGGCTATTCAAGAAATCTAACAAGCGTTAACAAAAATAAATGGAGCCACAACTTCCAGCTAGATAGTATACAATGCAACACAAATAAATCAATTTAAATGCTGTATTATTTGAAGAAAGAGCAGATAAAGATTTACTTAAATTCACCTATATGTCCAGTTGATTTGATTTTATATAGGTCTTAGCTGGCCAAAGCTCAGAGTTTAAGCAGAAAATAATCCAAAATGTATCACTTATATAAGGCAGAAACTGAGTAACAATGAAGTGAACTACCCCCACTTATCACTGGCTATTTAAGAATTCTCACAAGCATAAACAGAAAACACAGAGCCACAACTTCCAGCTAGATAGTATTCAATGCAACACAAATAAATCAAATTAAATACTGTATTATTTGAAAAAAAGTGCAGATAAAGATTTACTTAAATTCAGTTATACATCCAGTTGATTTGATTTCATGTAGGTCTTAGCTGGCCAAAGCCCAGAGTTTAAGTGGAAAATAATCCAAAATGCACCACTTATATAACGCAGTAACCGAACAACAATGAAGTGAACTACCCCCATTTATCACTGGCTATTCATGAATTCTAACAAGCATTAACTGAAAAAAATGGAGCCAAAACTTCCAGCAAGATAGTATTCAATGGAGCACAAATAAATAAATTTAAATACTGTATTATTTAAAAAAAGTGGAGATAAAGATTCACTTAAATTCACATATACGTCCAGTTGATTTGATTTCATGTAGGTCTTAGCTGGCCAAAGCTCAGAGTTTATGCAGAAAATAATCCAAAATGTACCACTTATATAAGGCAGGAACCGAAAAACAATTAAGTGAACTACCCCCACTTATCACTGGCTATTCAAGAATTGTATCAAGTATTAACTGAAAAAACTGAGCCACAACTTCCAGCTAGATAGTATTCAATGTAACACAAATAAATCAATTTAAACGCTGTATTATTTGAAAAAAGTGCAGATAAAGATTTACTGAAATTCACTTATACTTCCAGTTGATTTGATGTCATGTAGGTCTTAGCTGGCCAACGCTCAGAGTTTAAGCAGAAAATAATCCAAAATGTACCACTAATATAAGGCAGAAACCAAATAACAATGAAGTCAACTACCCTCACTTATCACAGGCTATTCAAGTATTCTAACAAGCATTAACTGAAACAACAGAGCCACAACTTCCACCTAGATAGTATTCAATGCAACACAAATAAATCAAATTAAATGCTGTATTAATTGAAAAAAGTGCAGATAAAGATTTACCTAAATTCACTTATACGTCCAATTGATTTGATTTCATGTAGGTCTTAGCTGGCCAAAGCACAGAGTTTGAGCAGAAAATAATTAAAAATGCACCATTTATATAAGGCAGAAACCAAATAACAATAAAGTGAACTACCCTCACTTATCACTGGCTATTTAAGATTTTTAATTAGCATTAACTGAAAAAACAGAGCCACAACTTCCAGCTAGATAGTATTCAATGCAACACAAACAAATCAATTTAAATGCTGCATTATTTGAAAAAGTGCAGATAAAGATTTACTTAAATCCACTTATACGTCCAGTTGATTTGATTTCATGTAGGTCTTAGCTGGCCAAAGCTCGGAGTTTAAGTAGGAAATAATCAAAAATGAACCACTTATATAAGGCAGAAACCGAATAACAATGAAGTGAACTACCCCCACTTATCACTGGCTATTCAAGAATTCTAACAAGCATTATCTGAAAAAAAGACGGAGCCACAACTTCCAGCTAGATAGTAGTCATTGCGAAACAAATAAATCAATTTAAATGCTGTATTATTTGAAAAAAGTGGAGATAAAGATTCACTTAAATTCACTTATATGTCCAGTTGATTTTATTCCATGTAGGTCATAGCTGGCCAAAGCTCAGAGTTTATGCAGAAAATAATACAAAATGTACCACTTATATAAGGCAGAAACCGAAAAACAATGAAGTGAACTATGCCCACTTATCACTGGCTATTTAAGAATTCTAACAAGCAATAACAGAAAAAACAGAGTCACAACTTCCAGCTAGATAGTATTCAATGCAACACACATAAATCAATTTAAATGCTGTATTATTTGACAAAAGTGCAGATAAAGATTTACTTAACTTCACTTATATGTCCAGTTGATTTGATTTCATGTAGGTCTTAGCTGGCCAAAGCTCATAGTTTAAGCAGAAAATAATCCAAAATGTACCACTTATATAAGACAGAAACCGAATAACAATGAAGTGAACTACCCCCACTTATCACTGGCTATTCAAGAATTCTAACAAGCATTAACTGAAAAAAAAATGGAGCCACACCTTCCAGCTAGATAGTATTTATTGCAAAACAAATAAATCAATTTAAATACTGTATTATTTGAAAAAAAGTGGAGATAAAGATTCACTTAAATTCACTTATACGTCCAGTTGATTTGATTTCATGTAGGTCTTAGCTAGCAAAAGCTCAGAGTTTATGCAGAAAATAATCCAAAATGTACCACTTATATAAGGCAGAAACCGAAAAACAATGAAGTGAACTACCCCACTTATCACTGGCTATTCCAGAATTCTAACAAGCATTAACTGAAAAAACAGAGCCACAACTTCTAGCTAGATAGTATTCAATGCAACACAAATAAATCAATTTAAATGATGTATTATTTGAAAAAAGTGCAGATAAATATTTACTTAAATTCACTTATACGTCAAATTGATTTGATTTCATGTAGGTCTTAGCTGGCCAAAGCTCAGAGTTTAAGCAGAAAATAATCCAAAATGTACCCCTCATATAAGACAGAAACCAAATAACAATGAAGTGAACTACCCCCACTTATCACTGGCTATTCAAGAATTCTAACAAGCAATAACTGAAAAAACAGAACCACAACTTCCAGCTAAATAGTGTTCAATGCAGCAAAAATAAATCAATTTAAATGCTGCATTATTTGAAAAAAGTGCAGATAAAGATTTACTTAAATTCACTTATACATCCAGTTGATTTGATTTCATGTAGGTCTTAGCTGGCCAAAGCAGGGAGTTTAAGCAGAAAATAATGCAAAATGTACCACTTATATAAGGCAAAAACCAAATAACAATGTAGTGAACTACGCCCACTTATCACTGGCTATTCAAGAATTCTAACAAGCATTAACAGAAAAAAATGGAGCCTCAACTTCCAGCTAGATAGTGTTCAATGCAACACAAATAAATCAATTTAAATGCTGTATTATTTGAAAAAAGTGCAGATAAATATTTACTTAAATTCACTTATAAGTCCAGTTGATTTGATTTCATGTAGGTCTTAACTGGCCAAAGCAGAGCGTTTAAGCAGAAAATAATCCAAAATGTACCACTTATATAAGGGAGAAACCGAATATCAATGAAGTGAACTACCCCCACTTATTACTGGCTATTCAAGAATTCTAACAAGCATTAACTGAAAAAAACAGAGCCACAACTTCCAGCTAGAGAGTATTAAGTGCAACACAAATGCATAAATTTAAATGCTGTATTATTTGAAAAAAGTGCAGATAAAGATTTACTTAAATTCACTTATACGCCCAGTTGATATGATTTCATGTAGGTCTTAGCTGGCCAAAGCTCAGACTTTATGCAGAAAATAATCCAAAATGTACCATTTATATAAGGCAGAAACCGAATAACAATGAAGTGAACTACCCCCACTTATCACTGGCTATTCAAGATTTCTAACAAGCATTAATTGAAAAAAACAGAGCCACATCTTCCAGCTAGATAGTATTCAATGAAGCACAAATAAATCAATTTAAATTATGTATTATTTGAAAAAAATGCAGATAAAAATCTACTTAAATTCACTTATACGTCCAGTTGATTTGATTTCATGTAGATATTAGCTGGCCAAAGGACAGCGTTTTAGCAGAAAATAATCCAAAATGTACCACTTATATAAGGCATAAACCGAATAACAATGCAGTGAACTACCCTCACTTTTCACTGGCTATTCAAGAATTCTAGCAAGCATTAACAGAAGAAACAGAGCCACAACTTCCAGCTAGATAGTATTCAATGCAACACAAATAAATCAATTTAAATGCTGTATTATTTGAAAAAAGTGCAGATAAAGATTTACTTAAATTCACTTATACTTCCAGTTGATTTGATTTCATGTAGGTCTTAGCTGGCCAAAGCTCAGAGTTTAAGCAGAAAATAATCCAAAATGTACCACTTATATAAGGCAGAAACCAAATAACAATGAAGTGAACTACGCCCAGTTATCACTGACTATTCAAGAATTCTAACAAGCATTAACTGAAAAAAATGGAGCCTCAGCTTCCAGCTAGATAGTATTCAATGTGACACAATAAAATCAATTTAAATGCTGTATTATTTGAAAAAAGTGCAGATAAAGATTTACTTAAATTCACTTATACGTCCAGTTTATTTGATTTCATGTAAGTCTTAGCTGGCCAAAGCTCAGAGTTTATGCAGAAGATAATCAAAAATGTACCACTTATATAAGGCAGAAACCGAATAACAATGAAGTGAACTACCCCCACTTACCACTGGCTATTCAAGAATTCTAACATGCATTAACTGAAAAAACAGAGCCACAACTTCCAGCTAGATAGCATTCAATGCAACACAAATAAATCAATTTACATGCTGTATTATTTGAAAACAAAGTGCAGATAAAGATTTATTTGAATTCACTTATACGTCCAGTTGATTTGATTTCATGTAGGTCTTAGCTGGCCAAAGCTCAGAGTTTAAGCAGGGTTTATACTTCTGTTAGGATGGTAGGTGATGACAAGTATGGCCTTTTTAATACTGTGTGTTATATTTCTGTTGGAATGGTACATTATGGTGAGTATGGGCATATTAAAATTGCATGTTATACCTCTGTTGGAATTGTTCATGATGGTAAGTATTGGCTTTGTAATACTGTGTGTTATACCTCTGTTGGAATGGTACTTGATGGTGAATATGGGCTTTTTAATACTGTGTGTATACCTCTGCTGGAATGGTACATTATGGTCAGTATAGGCTTGCTCATACTATCTATCTGTTGTTGTCAGTGTAATTGACCTTTGTCCTTTTCTCTTCTTGTCACATAAGTTCATAGGTTCATAGGTTCATACTAGGCTATCTGCCCTAAGTCATTTATAAGCCTAGCCAGAGTGTGTTTGGCTTTTGCCACCCATTTTAAATTAATTTTGCTATGCCCTTTTTCAGGGTTAGTATGCTGTGTCTCTGTCTAACAGTGACACAGAAGTGATACCCAGGGTAAACCTATGTTCTCCCATCCACTCATCAAGATTCCTCTTGAAGAGAGTCAATGAGGGACTCTGCCTAACCTGGACTGGGATTTTATTCTAGAGTGAAGGGAGCTTCTGGGTTATAAATCTGTCCCTCCAGCATATCCTATTTATTTCAGTTCTGAAGTTCAAGTCTCTCGAGTGCGTAGCTCAATGGAATTTGGATTTTCTGAGGTGCAGCATGTCCATTAATTCTGGGTTGGACATAGCTTTATACGTCAGGCAAAGATCGCCTCTGAGCAGACGGTATGCCATTGAGTAGAGCTGGAGTTTCTTTAACCGGGCAGCATATGGCATCTGTTTGAGCCTTTTGATCCTCTTGGTGAGGTACTTTTGGGGTCTTTCCAGTTGCTGCAGGTGTCTGGTAAGCTACATTCCAAAAGGGTCATTGTACTCAATTATCGGCCTGATGAGGGATGAGTAAAGAGGCACGATGACCTCCCTTGATCTAGATGTGAATCCCTTCATGATTAGGTGGGCTATATAAAATGTTTTTCTAACCACTTTGGCCATATGGTTGTCAAATGAGAGATTGTTATCAACTTGGGTCCCCAGGTCCCTAATTACTTCTTCTGTACTTAATGGATTATCACCTATGTGGTAATTTGTGGGCACTTTGTTTTTGCCAAAGGGGATGACTATACACTTTTTGGCGTTTAGCTTGAGGCCATGGCTCTGGCACCAGTTGTCTGTTTCTATGAGGCCCTTTTTGGAGGATGCTTGTGTCGGCTGGAGAGTCAATTATGGCGCCCAGTTTGCAGTCATCTGTGAACTTGGTCAGCCACAGTCCTTCCATGTTGGCCTGTACCTCCAAGAAATATATACCGAACAAGAGAGGTCCCAGGACTGAGCCTTGTGGGACACCACTTGTAACTGGTTTGGAGTCTGACATGGCTCCAGCAATTCTACCCATGTGGGTTCTGTCCTTGAGCCAGTTTGCAACCCATCTAGTGACATAGGAGTTTATATTTAAGCTGGTGAGCTTATCTATAATGCCCGAGTGGGGTATTGTATCAAAGGCTTTTGCGAGGTCCAGGTAGGCTGTGTGGACCACCTTCCTCTCGTCAATGGCCTTGGTGACTGTTTCAAAGAAATCGACCAGGTTTAAGAGGCAGGATCTGCCCTTAACAAAGCTGAACTGGGTAGGATCCAGTGTCTGTAGGTCCCCAATATCTTTATTTATGAGGGCCATGATGATCCTTTCCATAGCTTTGCAGACTAAGCTAGTCAGGCTTATGGGGCAATAGTTTCCAGGATCCATTGAGGCACCATCTTTGTGGAGAGGGACCACTATTGCTGTACGCCACTCTTTGGGTACATATCCTGTAGTAAGGCTGAGATTGAACAGTAGTTTTATGTTTGGGGTTAGATCTTCTTAGAGTTCATGTAGGATGCAGCCTGGGACACCGTCTGGTCCCATTGATGCTGTGTTTTTTGCTTTGGAGAGGGCGGCTCTTGCCTGAGCATCTGAGATGTCAGGGAGGCAGCACTCTGCTGGGATAGATATTTGCCCTTTTGGGGGGGAGGGGGGGGTTGCGCTGAACCTGTCAGCTAGGATGTTGGCAATGTCTGTGGGTTCGCTGTATTTTTTGTCGTTTTGGACTAATTCTGCGCATATCTGGGAATTCCCACCCAGGTTCCTAACATAACTAAAAAAAGCCTTGTGATTATCCTTAGTGTCCTGTGCAATTTTTCTCTCTAAGCTGGCCTTAGACAATTTTATGAGTGCCCGTAGTTTTTTGCTAATACTGATCAGAGATGCCTTCCCTTTTTGGGATTTTGCTCTATCATGTAGTAGCTTCCTCCTTCTATTGTATAGTTTGTTTATTGCTGGGGTCCACCAGACAGGATGTCTGCCTTTGAAGGATTGGGTCTTAGTTTTATTTGGGATTGCATGATCCATGCATTCCTGAAGGTGTTTATAGAATGCGTTTATAAAGGATTCTGCGGTCTGGGCCGTATTTTCCACAGGCCCGGGGGCTTTGAAGGATTCCACCTCAGTTTTGAGGAGTGTGAAATTTGCTTTAGAGAAGTTTTTCACTGTGGTTTTCTGGGCAGGGTGTGGGGTCGGGATGTGAATATCCAGTGAGATTAGTTTATGGTCTGATCTTACCAGTGAGGGATACACTTCTGGTCTGGAGCACAGAGTCCCCATGTTGGTGATGATCAGGTCCAGTATGTTTTCCCCTCTTGTAGGAGTGGTAACAAGTTGTTCCATAGCATTTGAGTTTATAAATTCTAGGAACCTTTGAGCTAGGGTGTTGGAGCTAGAGTAATGCTCCCAGTCTATGTATGGGTAGTTGAAGTCACCCAATATAATGGTGTTTGGAGAGACCTTCATATTTTCCAGTGTTCTCAGGAAGGCTGACTGGGGTTCCTGGGTTTGGGAGGGTGGTCTGTAGCAGGCTATAAACTGGAAGGCAGTTTTACCCACTGTTAGTTGCACATGGATAGTCTCTGATGTTTCATGCTGTGCCACCAACCTGGAGGTGTGGGTATCTTTGACAAATATTGATACTCCCCCTCCTTTTGTGGTTTGGTCCAAGTTTTGGGGCCGAAAAGCATGGTATGAGGTGTAACCTGGTAGTGCTGGGGTGCTCTCGGGAGCCTTGAACCAGGTTTCTGTTACTGCACAGATATTGATGTTCTCCATGCTAAGAAGAGTTTCGAGTGCGTGCATCTTGAGGTTTGGACTTCTGACGTTGAGTAGCATTACTCTTAGTTTCTTATCCCTTGTGATACCTATGGAGGTGGGTTTGTATTTTGAGCCTTGCCTAAAAAAGGCACTATGGGGGTAGCAAGAGCCTTTGCCAATATCCAAAAGCCCAGGGGTGACAGGTGCAAGCCGTCCCTAGCGAAGCATCATGGCTTGTCGAGCATGTCATTCCAGGCTGACAGGCATTGGATCCCCTTTGAATGACACCAATACCTAAGCCAATTGTTGAATTTGATCATCTTGTCTTCATATTGTGGCATCATTCTTGGTGAGGGTAAGATGCTACTCAAGGTCAGGGTCATACCGGCCTGGGCTACATGCTCAGAGAGCTCCTCTATGTCTCTTTTCATGTAGTCCAGGGAGGTATGTCTCAGGTCATTCACACCAGCATGGACAATGACTGAGTCATATTTGTACTTGCCTTGGAGTGACCTGAGTGCTTGTGTTATGTGGCGGATCCTAGCGCCCGACAGGCAGCTCACCATGACCTTCTCCTTGATCAGCCTGGTGAGCGGGACGTCAGTGTGCCTGACGATAGAGTCACCTATTACAAGTGTATCAGGTGTGTTGTTTAGCCTTAAGGGCTGTGACTGTTCGGCACACTGGCTTTGTGAGTTATGTGTTGCACGTGTTTTGTTTTGGGGTAGCGGTTGCTTGGGTGTCTGCTTTGGAGGTCTCTGCTGCTTAGGCAGATTTTTATTTAGAGCCTCCAAGTATGTTTTTGTGTGTTTATGTGTTTGGTTTGCTGTTGTGGTAGGTTTTTGTGAGACTGGAATTGTAGTGAGTGTGGTTTCCTTCTCCTCCTGACTGGTTACGCCAGCACTGAGTTAAGAGAGCTTAGCCTCCAGTTTGGCTATATGGTTGCATCTCTCACATGTGTTGGAATTTGTTGGGAGGAGGAGAGGGTTGTCTGTGTACATGAGGCAGTTGTAACATTGCCTCAAGATTCCCAGATTCACCAGCTGGCCTGGAGAGGAGATTGACAACTGACCTTTGGACACGCTAGAATAGTATTGGGAATTCCTTTATAATTGAAAAAAAGGGCCAATGGGAAACAAGGTACTCAAGGGGAGTTTGTGAGGGTGTAGTGCTTTTAATGTTTTAGTGCTGACTTATATAGTTGCTTTAGTGAGCAAGTGCCAGGTAACTTAAATGCAATGTGTTACAGGTAAGTTAAATGCAAAAATGACAAACAGTAACTTTCTTTCAAGTGAAACAAGGAAATAAGTACAGTAAGCAATGCAGATATCACTAGTGATCCACAGAAGTACTGAAAAGCTGCGTTTTAGGTGGAATTAGCATTTCAGGGATATAACAAGCAAACAAACAACAAGCATACAAACAAAGCTAGATTCATCAGGCCTGGATCTAGTCTATGCTACAGCAAACAAGGTGTACCAATTTCAGTAAGAAACAGTTCAAATATGCAGGCACTATAAGCCTTTAACCAGAAATTCCCAGCTCAGAAGGGCAGAGTCCAGCCTCTCCTCCCACAAGAGTGCAGACCACGAACCTTCTTAATGTAAAATAACTGGCCTGAAGCCCAAGTGCTTAATCCAAAAGACTTAGAATGATAGCTACACTTTAATCAAGTTACTACCAAGCAGTAATAAATACAATTGAATACTTTAAAGAATGCCTGGATTAGTGCTCAAGTTATACAAACAAAGCTAGATTCAGCAGGCCTGGATCTCGTCTATGTTACAGCAAACAAGGTGTACCAATTTCAGTAAGAAGCAGTTGAAATATGCAGGCAATATAAGCCTTTAACCAGAAATTCCCAGCTCAGAAGGGCAGAGTCCAGCCTCTCCTCCCACAAGAGTGCAGACCACGAACACTCTTAATGTAAAATAACTGGCCTGAAGCCCAAGTGCTTAAACCAGAATTAATACACTTTTAGAATAACAGACACTGAGCCCTCAATCAGCAGTTCCCAACTTAGAAGGATGTAAGCTACCTGTTCTGCCACTACAGTGCAGACCACAAACCTTCTTAATGTAAAACAACTGGTCTGAAGCCCAAGTGCTTAAACTAAAAGGCTTAGAATGAGTTACACTAAGCATTAATAAATACAATTGAGTACTTTTAAGATGAAGCAAAAGCAAAATAAAGTAGGAAGAAACACAAATACAGTAAAAGCAGATAATTTTTTTTTTTTTTTGAGTGAGCAAATAAGATGGGCCCAGGAGGAGTATCCAAGTACAAATTTACAAGAGGAGCAGGCAGTTTCAAAGTCCACTGTCTGCCTCCTCCAGTAGCCCATCCCTTTGATCCCGACATGGGATGTGATGTGCCTCATTGTACTGGGACCTGTGACACACAGGACACAGATTTCTTGGCCCAGACAAAAACAGCCATGTGGATCAGGCTGTAGCCTTTTACATGGAGTAAAACATATCCAGTCATTTTGATGATGTGAGGACATCAGATGTTGGCCAGTATGATGCCTGTGCACCACTGTCCCATGTTGAGTCTGTTGGTGATGTTGACTCTTCCCAGTGACAGAACAATACGTTCTGCCACATTACACATGGGTGTGTAGCTGGTGTGCATGGGCGCACAGCAGAGGGTGTCTGCCTACTCCTATAGGTGAGCGAACATTCCTATTGACATCATGGATCTGATATTCATGCACTTGACCGTGCCTCAGATCATGTTCCACTCCCACTGTGTGTTGTATGAAGGTCAGGAGCACAGACACAGTGAGATCATGGTAGCACTGTCTGCACAACATGACAGTGTGTTATCTGTGGTACACTCTGTTAAAAGCCTGGCTACTGTAGTATTACAGCGGTGCTGTAGTACAAACTGGGTGTTATGTGCTCTGACTGTGCTTAGCTGATTACCACATGGAAGATGTGGGCTCCTCTCATTAGACCCATACTTGCTCATCAGACATTGATTGATCGATGCTGTAATGTGGGTCATTATCTACTGCTTGAGTTGATTGGTCTAGTGACCTGTTGATTGGGGGAGATAGCACATATGTTGTCATAATGCATACTGTTGACAGTGGTGTAGTCTGCTGACATCATAGCTGTGTCTCTGTACTAACCCAGTAGTAGTCCCTCAGGTATTTCTCCATGTTGAAAAGCAGCCCTTAGACCACTTTCCCTCCATATAATAGCAACATGGACACTACCAGGGTGTGTCTCCATGATATCCTTTATGCTGCCATCTGCTGAGCACATCACCTAACAATTCAATGATGGCCATCCCTTTCTATTTATGTGCTTTTCTGCTTTGAGTTCCATGGGAGTTTTAAGAGGGATGTGGGTGCAGTCTATTGCACCAAGGACATGAGGGGAGGAGGTGCTGTTGTAGAACTGGCACATGACATTTCACCACTCCATGACTTAAGATAGGATGTAGATATATTCATCTATCTTGTTGCACATTTCTGTCAGAAATTGTGAGAGGATGCGACTGGCAGCTATCTGGGATACTCCTACAGTATCTCCCATATGCAGTTGGAATTTCCCAGATGCTTACATACCTAAGCTCAGCCAGAATTTGGTTTTGATAGGTGTGGAGTTGCCTTACAATGTATGCACAGACATGTATGGGATGTACATGGTGCACACAGCCGATACCAGCTGCCTGTCTAAGCAGTACCTGTCTAATATTTCCCACTTAGACAGTTGGCTTACTTGTAGTATGGCTCTGTGTCTAAATGATTCCCTTCTGGATTGCAATACTTAATCTTCCTATATAGCTTGCAGTACTGCCACCTGTTGTATTTCATTCACTGGCAGCTGCATTCTCTTTTTATTTTTCAGTAATATTATGGCTTTTGACAGATTTCGATTGGCTACAGCTTCTTTTCTTTGGGGTGGAATATGGCATTCTCCAAGGGTTTTGGAAATGTAGTCAGAGAAGCCATTTTGTCACATTTAAGTTGTGTTGGGCAAGCACACTGTGTTTTGGAATCCGACAGGCACGTGCAGAGTCTGTGCTTATCTTATGCTAAATAGATAATTAGTCAGACTGAGTTGGGAATAATTTCTGTAATCACATCTACAGTCGGTGCACTGAAGTCCTCCTTCTGCATGCTGTCCTGTCCACAACTTTGTTTTGGAATCCGGCCCATGAAGTCAGTCTGTCAGTACTCATAAAGGCAAAAAAGACATGTATATATAATACTTTTTTCATCTAATATCACAAATGTGGGTGCTAATACATTCCTTAAATGTACAGCTAGTTTTACCCACATAAAATGTGCCACAAGTGCAAAATGAAATATAAATAATACTTGGTGGGTATTATGGGTGGAACAATGATATCATGTCATAACTTTGTCACAATGTATACATTTACCACATCTGTAACAATTTTTCCCATTCATTGTCAGATGTTTCAATGTGCCCATATTTATTTTAAACCCAAGATTACAACTTGGCACAAATCTTGGGTAAAAGTAAATACAGGCAAAGTTATGACAAGATGAATGTGACTACAACTGTAAGTAAAAGAAAAGGAGAATAGAAATCACGTATTTTAGTTTCT
Source organism: Protopterus annectens (assembly GCF_019279795.1). Classification (NCBI taxonomy): domain Eukaryota; kingdom Metazoa; phylum Chordata; order Ceratodontiformes; family Protopteridae; genus Protopterus; species Protopterus annectens. The sequence goes on along the minus strand of NC_056750.1, from coordinate 778,128,648 downwards.
GAAATGGATATTATTAATCTCATCACTGGCAGTAAAGGGAATATGTCAGCTGTGAAATTGATTAATTCAGTGGATGCTGGTCAGATATAGAAAATTATGGGAAATAATTGGAGAATTTTCAAGGGGTTTACGCACACACATACACACATACACACAAACACACACACACATACACACACACACACATACACACACACACACACACACACACACACACACACACACACACACACACACACACACACACACACACACACACACATGCAGATATATATATATATGGGTCTAGGGCTATTGCATGAAGCTGCAATAGGCAAACTCAACATCACCAAACACATTTTTGGCTACACCCCTCTGCACCACACCCCTCCTACTTTAATATTCTCACTCTAGGACTACACTACAGTGGGGAAATGGGAATCTTCCCTTATCTGCACTGTAGTACTGCCTCCACAACAGCATACTTACGTGAAAATGCTGCTTCGGTGAACAGCATTTTCACGTAAGTATGTTCGGCCATGAGTGCTTCGGGAAAAAGTGCATCAGGGATTAGTATGGAACCCATGCATATAGATAGATAGATATATATATATATATATATATATATATATATATATATATATATATATATATATATATATGTATATAGATCCCTATGATATGATAGAAACCTCATTTGACTGAAACCATAAGACTGAAGTTTTTAAAGACTGAAAAGTCACTTGACTGAAACCCATAAGACAGAAACCCATAATACTGAATTTCAATATACTACATTGTAAACTGGACCATATAAAACCAGACTAGGTGGGGGTTATGCCTCCCACACCCCCAATGTGGGGGCTGTGCCCCCCACCCCCCCTAACTATATATACTAACTCCAGGATTGCACTACAGTGGGGAAAAGGGCATATACCTTTCACGTACCTTACAGTAGTCTACATGCTGCTACTACTATGCCCTTTTCCCAAATGTAGTGCAATCCTGGAGTTAGTATATATAGTTAGGGGTGTGTGGGGGCACAGCCCCCCATATTGGGTGGTGTGGGGGGTGTATCCCCCTACCTAGTCTGGTCTTATATGGTCCAATTTAGAATTTAGAATGTTGAAATTAAGTATTATGGGTTTCAGTCAAGTGACTTTTTAGTCTTTTGAAATTTTTTGAAATTTCAGTCTTATGGTCTCAGTCAAATGAGGTTTCTATCATATGATAGGGATCCATATATATATAAATATATATATATATATATATATATATATATATATATATATATATATATATATAAAATAAAAGGTAAAAGGGTCACACAGACAAACCATTCAATAAAAACTGCAAGAAAAAGCCAGTCAAGCCTGAGTTTTCACTGTATGATATCTTAAGCCTCCATGGAATATATATACAAATGACTCCTTAAGGGCATACGCAGGTTCACAGGTATATTCCAGGCTAACAGCCCCCAGGGCCTATATAAGCCTAACCATGCAATCCAACCCAATTGTGTCTCTGTGTATTACTAGCATTTATTAAGAGGGGGTATGTTAATGAAGAAGTTCCTAAGGGTAATGCATACGTGGGGGATATATTAGTTTGAACATAGTTACTGTCTGCCTCTGTCGGTCAGATACATGGGGCCAGAGTTTGTGGAGCATCAGTACTGTGTTGTGTGACTGTAGCAAGAGGGGGAGAGGATAAAAATTACTGTGCAGCCCCCTCAGCTAGAAAGAACAAGTAGTAATCAGGAGGCTAGTACAAGACAAACATTATTTTTAACTTCTCTTCAGTGAATTGTAAGGTGCAATGTAACAGGTGAACAAAACATGTAACAAGCGATCATACTTTAAAGGTAAAAAAACAGAGTGGAATTGAGTGCAGCAATGTTTATACAATTATTACAGATATTCTCTAACAATTACAAACTTATGTTTTTAAATGTTATTGGGAAGTGTGTAATATTATGCTTTCACTTTAGTGCATAAGTAGTTTTTAATAAAAATGAAGGAAATAATTTCCACACCAGCTAGCAGTTATTTAGATGAGTGAATGTATTATAATACTTGATAACATGCACACAGTATTAAATGGGCGCAGCAGAAGAGACTGGGGAAAGGCAGATAAAGCCATGCTGAAACCAGTGATGTGGTTGGACAGAGACTGCACTAAGCCAGGTGAAGGACAACAGATCAGCAGTGCACAGCAGTCATCATTTCCATTAAGAGAATTCTTGCAATACAATATGGCTTGCAACAAGTGTAAAATGTAGCCCAGTGTTAGGTAGTGCATGTGTCACACTGGACAGATGTCAACTATATGGAAAGTAGTACACAATCCAATCATCACGCCTGGAGTCTGCATATTACACATGCCAGGCAAATATAGTATATAGATCAATAACTGCAAACAACGAAGACAGTGAAAGAAGTGGTAATCCTTTGCATTCCAAGATGAATTTTCAAACTTCTGCTTACTTGCTAAGTGCTTGTGAACAGAAAAGGTACACTGAGAAAGTTATTTACTTTTGAACAGTAAAGACTCACAAATTGACTTTTATGACCTGTGAAACAGTATCCATTTTACACAACTAGTATTTCAGCTACATGCCTTCTGAATGACCATAACCTTTTACTTTTAAAGTGTTTATAGGTACATTCACACTAATAAAGCCAAACTCTGCTATCTGTGGGCATGCGTGTTTTGGGCCTTTTCTAGTCACCTCATCGCATAGCATAAGTGAATTTTTTGTCTATCCTAAATATAGAGTTTAAAATTAAGCTTGATTTCATAAATATTAATGTGACTGCAAAATATCCCAACTAACATCCAGTCCAAAGGGTAAAATATCACACAGACACAACATTCAATAAAAACTGCAAGAAAAATCCAGCCAAGTTAGATTTTTCACTGTGTCATTACTTAAACCCTCATCACTGTGTGATGACTTAAATCTCCCTAAGGACATAACTGTGTTTCAGCTACATAGCTTCTGAATGCCCATGACCATTTACTTTTAGGTCTTTATGGGTACATCCAGGTCAATAAATCAAACCTTGCTAGCTGTGAGCATACATGTTTGGCCTGTTTAGTGACCTCATCAACATGGCATAACTTGATTGTTGGCTATACTTTAGAAATACAGATCTTAAAATCAAACCTGATGTCCAGAAGCTTTAAGGTGTCTGCAAACAAAAAAAGTATATATATATATATATATATATATATATATATATATATATATATATAGTTCCCCTTCAGAAGATCGAATGGATGGAAGCTCGAAATTCATAATCTCGAGACCAGAATCTCGAACTTCCATTCACTTGAAATTGTGAATGGGAGCCTTAGGTTTAAAAAAAATAAAAAGTTAACTTACCTTATTGCAGGGGGCCAAGTCCCCCTGTGCCGTCGTAGCAGTTTAAATGTGAATGTTCCGTGACCGCACTATAGCGGAGGAATGGGAAATGTTCCATTTTGCACTTACGTGTATAGCGCGGAATGGGAGATTTCCCTTTCCTTCACTATAGTGAGATCTCAGAGTAGATATATTTAAGTAGGGAGGGTGTGGGGGGTGCAGGGGGGTGAAGCCCCCCTGTGAAAACATTTGAAAGGTGTTAATTTTTTTTGTCCCTTTCATATGTTCTAGTTTCTCTAAATTCAAGATTCTGGTTTCGAGTTTATGACTTTCGAGTTTAGAGAAATTTGATCATATGAAGGGGAACCATATATATATATATATATATATATATATATATATATGTGTGTGTGTGTGTGTGTGTGTGTGTGTGTGTGCATGTGTGTGTGTGTAAATGTGAGTGCATCAGCAGAAATTCTGCAGCATTGCTTGGGGGACACTAGATACCAAGCATATATATTATGTAATATATTATCTAATATATTATCTAAGTCCTTGCTAAAAAAAAAAAAAAAAAATAAAAAAAAAAAAAATATATATATATATATATATATATATATATATACATCCAGAAGGAAAAGGTTTTGAACCCTGTGCCAGTGATGCAAAAAGCAGCAGCATTAACCCAGTACAGGTTCTCCCATTTGATTCTTGGCTGGAGTGTGGGGAGTGCCTTCTGTTTGGAGTCTGCATGTCCTCCCTGCGGTTAGGTGGGTGTTTGAAAGACATGCGTAAGGACGTGCCTTTGTTGAAGGTTGAACATTGAGCTGGCACCTTGGCGTTCATGAAAATCTACTGCAAATCATTAGCGGACCAGAGTTCCGCTGTGGCGACCCCTAACCAGGAAAAGCCGAAAGACAAACATTAACCCATTACATTAATCAGTTAGTGTAGTCAGTTATTTTACATAATAATAACAATGAACTGTAATGTCTGGCATGATTCAATGAGTCTAACAGTTTGTGAGTTAAGACAGTAATAGTAGGGGTTTGTCCGCATAAGGGCAGGATTCAGTACAAAGCCAGGAGGTACAGTAGGTGACAGCAGGGAGAATGTTAAATTATTAGTGGGATTCAGTTAAAAAGTTAGTGGAGGAAAAGCTACTGCCATCACTATGGGGTATGAAACTCTATTTGCTGTTATTCACTGACTGTAAAGATCTGTGATTTACAACTATGTGGACAACACAATATGAAGACACATGAAGGACATTCTGTCAACTCAGGGATAAGTAAACAAGTAAGAGGTATGTTTTGTGTGTGTGTGTGTGTGTGTGTGTGTGTGTGTGTGTGTGTGTGTGTGTGTGTGTGTGTGTGTGTGTGTGTGTGTGTGTGTGTGTGTGTGTGCGTGCGTGTGTGTGTGTGTGAGTGTGTTTAAATGTGTGTGTGGAATAATGAATGAGAGGGATGCCTGTGCCAACATAATACTTGGGCAGCCAGTGTCAGCTATAGCAGGAACATGCTGATTAGCTCTAGTGGTATTTAAAGACAATTCAGAGAAATGCAAACTGGGCAATAATCAATGCATCATGTAAACAGCCCTTTTTTACCACCAACACTGGGATTCTTTCTGAATCCTCGGGAATGACATGGAAAGAGTTTAAAATATTTTTAAAAAGAAGAGAATTACAATGTTGATTAGCTGATATATAATTTTACATATATTATATAACACATAATTTTGTATTTTGCTCATGTATTTCAGTCTGAAGAAATCCTTTGGATGAAAGCACTTACTGTGAGTTTTTTTTTTTTTTGTATTAAAATGTTTTATTACAGTTGTTTGTGTTGTTTTATCATGTTTTACTGGTATTTTATACTGTTTGGCCAATATTTGAGCTTCTGTTGAACTGTGCTTCATTTATTGCATCTAATTAAGAATATAAATTCTGATTATGAGCGTCTCAGGAGGTTATTATCGTATTAATATAATAAGAGTTAACTGGTTTGCTTTTGTTTTCTTTAAAATAGTCTTTTACTAACCAATGAAATTTATTAGTAGCTATTTTAGGTATGATTTTGTTAAATTATTGAATTTACACCAAATACCTCCATGAATATCTTTCCATTTGGCATTATAATTGTTATTTAACCAAGAAATTATTGTTGTAACTATTGAGGATTAGGAAAATAATTCTAAATCTGGAAGACCAACACCACCTAGTGTCCAATCTCTAATGTGATAGTTTAAAGCCAATCTAGGCTTGTTAGGAAACCATAAAAATCTCAGAAACAAATAATTGTACTCTTTTATATTTTGAGGGAGTGGAAGGGAAAAAGATTGTATTATATATAGAATTTTAGGAAGGATAATCATTTTAATGAAGGAGAATCTCTTTCATAGTGAAAAAATTATTCCATTTTTTAAGAGTTTGTTTCACTGAATTTAAGTTATTATTGCAATTAAAGGTTGTTATATCTTTAATAGGGTCTGTATTAGAACATCAAAGTTTCAAAACTTCGAATGTTCTAATATTGACCCCTATTCAGGGAAAGCTGAAAACATCGAACATACAGAACAGCAAATTTTTTCCTAGGGAAAAAATTTGCTGTTCTAAAACACATACACACAACAAAATCACACCAAACAAACAGCAATCCACACACATACACCTAATATCTTACACCTAACCCTACACTGAACTATACACACCACTAACTATCCACTTACCTTAACCCAAACGCTAACCCTAAGGTCCATCACTATCGCACACTCACCTCACCCGCGCCCTAACCCTAACTCACCTACCCTGCCCTAACCCTCATGTCCACACAATCACACACTTACCTGACCCACGCCCTAGCCCTAACTCACCTAACCTGCCCTAACCCTCACGTCCTCACAATCGCACGCATACCTAACCTGCACCCTAATCCTAACTAATCTAACCCGCACTCAATCGCACACTTACCTGAACCCAACACGTAACTTTCTACCACAGCGCTGAAAATACCAAAGCAACAGAAACGGACACCCAAATTCTTTCCCTAGCAAAAAATTTGGTTTTCTGTTGCTTCAATATTTTCAGCTTTCACTGATTAGGGGTCGATATTAGTACATTCGAAGTTTTGAAACTTTGACGTTCTAATATAGACCTTCTTTAATATTATCAGAGAAGATAATCCATAAGTAAGTGATTTTATCATCTTTAACAACATATATATGTAATTTCTTATCTATTTTATTGATATTTTAATTAACATGTATAATTTTAGTTTTATTCTCATTAAAACTGAGTTCCAATTTCATCTGGAATATTTCTATTCCTTGCAATGCTAAAAGAACTGTAATTAGTCAAAGCTAATAGGATGCCATCTACAAATAATTGTGTTTTAGGATTAAATTATTATTTATTAGTATGCTTTTGATGTTTTTATTTGAACTTATATAATTTACAAAATGCTCCATATCTACAGCAAAAAACAATAGGGACAGCCCAGTTTAGTACCTTTAATAATCATGATTGATTGCAAAGTATATGAGCCTATCTTAATGTATGTAAAGGATGTTTTCATAGAGAAGTTTGATTAAATGTAAGAAATTTTTGAAAAATTACATTCCCCCAGTACTAATAGTAAGTGCTCCCAATTAACTGTATCAAATGCACTATTGACATCCAGACTAACCAAAGTTGGTTCTTTTTTTTTTTTTTTGCAGTATTAGTATAATCAATTATTGATAGTATTCTCTTGATATTATCATAGGTGTTCCCAGTCTGATCATTGTTCATCAATATTGGAAGAAATTGTTTTATTCTAGAGGCATTGATTGCCATGAATATTTCATAATCTGTGTTTAATAATGAAACTGGTCTATATGAAGAATATTGTGATGAAGTCTTGTCAGGGTTTAAAATTGGGGATATTATGGTGTATTTCCAGGATGGTGATACCTTTATAAGTCTTTTAACTATTGAAAATACAATAAGTCTAGTAAAATATTCAAAGCATCCTTAGTCATCATTTTGTATATTTTAGTTAAGGTATTATACCATAATTTCCAGGTGCATTATTGGTTTTAATTTATTAATTTGAATGTTGAGTAGTTCAGAAATTGATATAGGCTTGTCAATTATTTTATTTGATCCTCTGACAGTCTATTTTCAGCATATATTTTTTATAAATGTTTTAATTAGACATATCCATTGTTGCTCTGTCTTGATTAATCTAATTAAAATGAAACCTGAAAACATCCAGAATGTCTAGTATTTCAATAACCTTCTTTCTACTACTACAGGAGTATAATTCTTTGATGTGGTTAGAGTTAACGATCCTTTTTGTTCTACTAGCCAATTTATGCATGGAATTAGAATTTATGGAATAATTTGTTATTTTAATCTTTTCTAAATTTATCACAGTTTTATGTTATACAATTTCTAAATATTTACTGTTTAAGCTATTTATTTCTTCTGTTAAGTTATTGTTTCCATTTGACTATCTAATTTTAACTTATCAATTTTCTTCTGCAAATATATCAATTCCTTGTCCCATTGTTTCTTTTTTTTTTACTTGTCATTTTACCAAAAAAGAGTCCCATACTAAAAATTCTGAGGTGTTACCTGAATAATTAATTTCAATAAAAGTTTGAATTTTTTTATTAAAAGTCTTTCATATACAGAAATCCTTTTAATTGTGATATTATTACTAGAATTCAATATAACTTCAAATGCAATAACATTATGATCCGAGAAAGGGCAAGAGACTACTTTAATGTTATTTATTCTAATAGCTATCTCATTTGAAACATATTGTCTATTTGTGATTGTGTCTCGTGCTCGTGTGATAAATGTGTAAAGAAGAGTGAGTCTGATTCTGAAAACCCATTTATATCTCTCATATTACAAAGGTCAGTGAACTCCATCAAAGCATTGACTGACGCAGGTTTTTTCCTTTTACAGCTAGTGTTGATATCCATCTCAAATAAAATAGAATTAAAGTCACTTGCAAAAATAATGTTTCCCTTTGATATTTGTATTATTTCTCCCAACTGCTGTTTAACTGTTTATATTCCCAATGCAGGTGTCCAATAGAAGTTAATAAAAGTGTATAGTTTTCTTTGAATCTCTAAAGTCACTGAACAAAGCATGCCTTTTTCATCAATAAATTAATTCAGGATTTTACATAGCGTCAAAGAATTTTTCCATAAAATAGCCACCCCTCTTCACTTTTGTTTATAATAAGAGCTAGTTAATACTGAATAGTATTTAGTATTACGTCTGTCGAATATTTTTATTAACTATATTTCCTGTAAAAAGCTAACTTGGGAATGAAATATTTTTAAACATTTGTATAAACTACCCCTTTTATAGCCATTATTTAATCCGCTGATATTACTTGATATGCATTTCAAGTTGACCATACTACCAAAATAGGAAACAAAATATTACATATAAGAAATATCATCATACATTTGTAAATAATATGGTACTGAAAAATATTATTATGTCTGTTGAACTGCTTACTCATAGATATAAGATAATAGAGACTGTTAGCTGTAAACTTTCTATCAAGAAAAGTACACACAATAAATAAATAAGTAAGTAAATAAATAAATAAATAATTTGTAAAATGCTATACATGCACTGTTCTTTCCTGTCTCCCCTTCCCCGTGGATTTTAAAACTCCAAGTATAAATAACAGTCATATTCAAACACTAGCATGCACCCACAAATAAGCATCTAGCTATTGCATCAGTCTACTACTTCTAAAGTCATGGTATATGAAAGGTCTAACTTGTTTAACAGAATTAAAAGGAGTTAATATATACATAATATCCAGATTACAAACACTCATTTGCTTGCTATAAAACTTATAAACTGTAAAGTATAGCAGATCTTGTAGTCACTTGGTTCTATTCTGTTTATAAGAGCCCATATAGTATTATAACAAATACAATCATTTCTTTCAGTTCTGAGAAAAAAGAGATTAACACAGGTAAAAGGGAATGCATATAACAATGTTTATAACAATTATGTTATATTACTAATATGCTATTATATATTATTGATAATGTGACTAACTATTTAACTATTTAAACTCAGTTCTGACTACAAGACTGTACCTGGTTGGATGTTATGGCAGACACATATGATATTTAAAAGAACAAATAAACTTCTCTAAAAAAATCTGTCTGTTTGTGAGGACTTGCATATACAATTATCTTTCAAAGTGTGTCTCTTCTATATATATAGGATATCATATTAACTAGAACATGCTATGAGATACAAAATAGTAAAAAAGATAATGTGATGCATGAGGGATATCATAGGGTTGGCAACATAATCACTACAGTCTTTTTAAGAGACACATAAATTCCCAGCTTATCAAAATGACTATGTAATTTTGTCTGACTTTCTGAAAAACATGCTTTTACTTTCATATCAGTCCCTCCTTTACTATGCAATTAATTTTCAAGAATGAGATTATTATTTTGCCATGTATTTGAGCTCATTACTTCCTTTTCAAAAAGCACTTCCACACACAAACCAGCACAGATCATCACCACAACCATTGCCATAAACATATACATTTTTATTGCCCACATATGCAGAACTAGTCAACCAAGCAAGGGGCTGATGGTCCACTAGGGGTACAGGGTTTTCTTCAAGATGTCAGCTAGGAACAAGGGCTATTTTGCTAGCAGCTGTGTTCTGAAGAATGTAATACCCTTAGTGGATCATCATTCCCTTATCCCTTCCAAACTTATCACAAACCTTGCCCCCAACTCTCCCCACCCTACAAATCTGAAGAGCAGATCAATAAAGCCTTGTGTAAAGCAAAAAATACAAGGTCTATGGGACCAGACAGCATCCCAGGCTGTCTTATAAACAATTTAAAACATGAACTAGCATCACCATTAAGTACCATATTCAATCACAGCCTAACCACTGTCTTTGTTCCTGGGGAATGGAGAACAGCAATATTTATTCCACTATAACCACATAGGTGGCTTAGCAACAGACCCAGGGAATTACATACCCATAAGTCTGACCATCCTCAACTATAAAGCCATGGAATGTATCCTCATAAATAAAGACATAGCCAACCTCCAAACCATGGATCTGACTCAATTCGGCTTCTTCAAGGGCAGATCATTCCTGTTAAACTTGGTAGATTGCTTTGAAAATGTGACCAGGACGACTGACAAGGGCAAATCTGTGCACACAGCATACCTCAACTTGGCAAAGGCCTTTGACACACACAATCCCACACTCAGGCATTACCAGTAAACTTAGCAAACTGAATACAAACCCCTTTCTTGTAAGATGGGTTGCCAGCTTGCTCACAAACTGGTCACACACTGTCAAAGTGGGTGACTCCATATCACTCAGCAGACCTGTCACCAGCAGGGTGCCACAAGGGTCAGTGCTGGGCCAATTACTGTTTGGTATATACTGCTTAGACGTTCAGGCTAAAACTAGGGCTGTGGCCTAACCATGTTTATGGATGACTGCAAAATGGGTGCAATTACTGAATCCCCAAATGGTGTCAGTATACTTCAGGAGGGTTTTATGCAGACCAACAACTAGTGTCTTAGTCATGGTCTCAAACTGAATGCAAAGAAATGCATCATCATTCCCTTATTTAAAAACAATGTCCCTTCACACTATCAAATTAACAGTGATATCCTATGTGCCTACAAAGTAGTAAGAGATCTGGGATCACAAGTAGGCTGTGACTTTAACTTTGACAACCATGTGTCTATTGTAGTAAGGAAGGCTTTTTACATAGCACACTTGATTAGGCATCACCTCTACATCAAAGAGGTTATAACCCCTCTATACTTGTCACTAATCAGGCCCATAATTGAGTACACTGTCCCTTTTGGCATGTACCATACAAAGCATATGCAGCAATTGAAGAGACCTCAGAGGTTTTTAACTAAGAAGATCAAGGGACTCCAGCACATGCCTTACAGAGACCATCTAAACTCCCTGTTACTAAATTCAGTATTTGACTAGCTTACAGAGCAATCTCCAGCACAAAGCTAATGAATTTGCTGCACATCCGCAAATCAAACGGGACTAGAGTTACCTATTCCTGATACCTAACTATGGCCTGTGATCTGAATAGGATGTGCTGGAGGGACAGATTTGTCTCCCAGTGACTGCTGAAACTTTTAATAGATTGTCAGTTTGTGTGAAGCAGACTATCTTTAGGACACTGCTCAAAAGGAACCTGGATGAGTGGATGAGGCACCTTAAATTCTTACCGGGGATAGTGCCCACAACTCTCCTGGATATGGGCAGTCACTTGCTATTCCTAAATTTAAATACAATCCTGGGTAGTGACTAGAGTATCTATGGCAATACAATGGTATAAAATGGCTAGGGTTGAATTGACCTCTGGTTCGATAGTCTAATAACCTCCTATGATCCTATAAAATGCATTAATGTTAATTGTCTATACCAACCAAATTTTGTTGCAGTTTTTGTGAATGAAAACTGTCAGAATGTAGCATAAACTATGTCAGCAGCATAAAGAACCATATATGAAGGGGAAATAATATGTCAGATAATTTAGGAATAGTAAGTGATCTACAAGTGATCCATGAAGAACACCAGAGCTGAAGATTCCTACATCTGTCAGGGACAAATTTTCCAACACTTGGAATGTTTTCCTGGGTAAGTAATCCTTTAGTCATACTATTGTATTTCTATCTAAAAATGCAACTGAGCCAGTCTATGTAGAAGCAGTGTATGGTTAATAGTCTCAAAGGCCTTTCTCAAATCAAAAAAGTACAGGCTGTTACTTTACTTTTATTCACTGGTAACTGTGCACAGAGCAGAGATACTCCTGAAGCCAGTGTGAGAAATATGTTGTTCATCACATAAGAATCCATAGTTATTTATGCTTGTAAGTTTTACATTGTTTGCATGCTAGCTTCTCAAACATTTCAGTAAGGGTGCAGAATTTATTAGTGGGTCTGTCGTCTTTAAGAATGTTAAGGTGAAGACGTATACTAGATGGTGGGGTGTTTGTAAGATATAATGCCAGAAGTTAGAGAGAGTTATGTTTTTTTCCCTGTTTTTGACTCATAATTGACTTCTTGCCTACTGAATATCAGTGTCCACCTCAGCCAATTGACCCATTCATTCCCTGTTCATCAAGTGTGAGAGTTGTTCAGGAGGGTCCATCATTTAGGCTTCCATCATGAGTGGCTCAAGGCTTTTTATTTTAT
>NC_056750.1:778108562-778111062 GCF_019279795.1 Protopterus annectens | reverse complement strand
TTTCTCAAGAAGCAGATTTGTGAGATAGTAGGGCCATCAAAATCTGTATGTGCTCTCAAAAGTTCCTGAATAGATCTTATCCCATACTCATTGGGTATCACTGTAAATAAACTTTATACATCCATTGTTACTAGTATAAGGCCTTCTCTTCCATTCAAATTATCCAAAGTTCTAACTGTACACTTCTGCCACTAGGGTGGATGGCGGGGGGGCCTCTCCAGCAAAAGATGGCCTGGTTTAATGCTCAAGTTATACAAACAGATCTAGATTTAGCAGGTATGATCTAGTCTATGCTACAGCAAAGTGCACCAATTTCATTAAAAAAAAAAAAAGAAAAAGAAACAGATCAAATATTCAGGCACAATAAGTCTTCAAACAGCAATTCTCTACTCAGAAGGGCAGAAGCTACCCTCTCCTCCCACAAGAGTATAGACCACAAACCTTCTTAATGTAAAATAACAAGCCTGAAGGCTTAAACCAGAACTAAGACACTTTTAGAATACCAGACACACTATGCCGTCAACCAGCAATTCACAACTTAGAACGATGTAAGCTACCTCTCCACTACAAGAGTGTAGACCACAAACCATCCTAATGTAAAACAACTGCCTGAAGCCCAGGTGCTTAAACCAAAAGGCTTAGAATAACAGTTACAATTTAGTCAGGATACTAAGAATCAATAATAAATGCAGCAGGATAAATGCAATTGAATACTTTTAAAAACAAGCAGCAAAAGCAAAACAAAGTAATAAATTAGGAAGAAACACAAATACAGTAAAAGCAGCTGAATAAAATGCAAATTTTAGATTATGTGGAAAGGGAGGAAGCAGAAGATAATTCAAGGTTGAGAAACTAAGAGGGTGGGCCTTCCCAAATTATACTGAGTAGAATGACCTGATAAGATGAGAGTGGGAGGAGTGTCCAAAATCAGATTTATAGTAGGGGCAGGCAACTCAGAAGCCACCAAATTTAAGAACACAACAATTGGGCAGGTGGGAGGGAAATGCTGTTTCTCGGCTTCTCCCACTAATTAACTGAAGTTATTCACTGTTTGCAAATTAATTATTTGCTAACTTTTTTAACTGACCATAGCCAAGAAATCTTAAAAATCCAACAACACAGAAAACATAAAACAAAACAAATGTAATACAATAATAAGATACAAAATAGAAGTGATCAAACCCTGAATGCAAAGCTTCAATTCAAAATAAAATGCAGCCAGAGGTCAGCAATAATCATGCAAAGTACAGAAAGCAAGCCCAACAAACTGCTGAGAGAGATGTTAGGCTGGCTAAGCAAAATGTGGGCTTCCCAATTCCTGATCCAAGACCATAGTTATGTTTAGGGTGAAGGGAGTGGCTGACATTGACACATGCTGTTAGGGAGTGTGATAAACACTGTAGAGGAGTTACTAATTACTCCTGCAAGTGAGTGGTGTGATTGACACTGTAGAAGAGTTACTGATCAGTCCTGCAGGTGAGTGGTGTGATTGACACTGTGGAAGAGTTACTGATCAGTTCTGCAGGTGATACTGATCAGTCCTGCAGGTCACCGGTGCAACTGATACTGTGGAGGAGCCATTGATCAGTCCTGCAGGTGATACTGATCAGTCCTGCAGGTGTGCAGTATGAATGACACTGTACAAAAGTTGCTGATCAGTCCTGCAGGTGAGTGGTGTGATTGACACTGTAGAAGAGTTACTGATCAGTCATGCAGGTGAGAGGTGTGATTGACACTGTGGAAGAGTTACTGATCAGTCCTGCAGGTGATACTGAACAGTCCTGCATGTCAGTAGTGTGATTGACACTGTGGAAGAGTTACTGATCAGTCCTGCAGGTGATACTGATCAGTCCTGCAGGTGAGTGGTGTGATTGACACTGTAGAAGAGTTACTGATCAGTCATGCAGGTGAGCGGTGTGATTGACAATATAGAAGAGTTACTGGTCAGTCCTGCACTTGAGAGGTGTGATTGACACTGTGGAAGAGTTACTGCTCAGTCCTGCAGGTGATATTGATCAGTCCTGCAGGTGAGTGGTGTGACTGACACTGTGGAAGAGTTACTGATCAGTCCTGCAGGTGAGTGGTGTGATTGACACTGTAGAAGAGTTACTGATCAGTCCTGCAGGTGAGTGGTGTGATTGACACTGTGGAAGAGTTACTGATCAGTCCTGCAGGTGAGCTTTGTGAATGACACTGTGGAAGAGTTACAGATCAGTCCTGCAGGTGAGTGGTGTGATTGACACTGTAGAAGAGTTACTGATCAGTCCTGCAGGTGAGTGGTGGGTTGACACCATGGAAAAGATAATGATCAGCCCTGCAGTTGAATCGTGAGACTGACACTGTAAAAGAGTTACTGATCAGTCCTGCAGGTGATACTGATCAGTCCTGCAGGTGAGTGGTGTGACTGACACTGTAGAAGAGTTACAGATCAGTCCTGCAGGTGAGTGGTAACACCGACACTGTAAAATAATTACTGATCAGGTGGGCTTTGTGAATGACA